>NW_026890062.1:0-21466 GCF_033153115.1 Saccostrea echinata
CCCTTTGACCGTAGCCTTTGGTTCACGTAATGCCTACTGTGACGTCGTGTCCGTGACAACAAAAGTGTGGAGATTGTCATGCGGTCGTCAGAGAAGTTTAGAATCCAATTTTCTTGTGAATATTTCTTATTCAGTGTAAGGAAGTGAAAGGAAATTGTTCATATATCAAAGTGGATGTCAATTTCATACAGCAGCGATGTCATTTTTTTGGCTAAATGTGCATTGGATTACGTGTTGGAAATTAAATTCTATAAAAATTGATAAGGACTCGAAGAGCAAGTAATATAAGGTTAGTGAATTTTATTTTCCCTTTCAATTTACTTCAACTAGTTAGAATCGCGTTCACCATTCTCGATAATATCATTTAATCATTCTGCGCATTGACCAACCATATCTCAATAATATATGCGACAGTCATTTTTCTGGGCATCGGAGAAAATCGTGGTTGTAGCTGGATTATAAGAATTCAGTGCAAAACTTGATAGATATGAAATATGATAAAATTAGAATTATTTACTTTTATTTTCCTTTGTTTTTAGCTTTCTAAATAAAGCTATCGATTTTTTTCTTGCACAATGACCCCTCCCCCCACCCCCATTCACCCCCTCACTCCAGTTAATTTTTATTTCCTTCCTTTTATTCATTACACATGTGTGCACATGTGTAAGTCACATAGGCACATGTGTAGCAGTTACCTTTCCTGTTACGTAGTATTAACGTTTCTTCAGCTGTTTACAGTATGCAAATATTTAAAAGGGCTATTTCATATTACTCTCTGTTCCATAGTATTTATATGTTGCAAAAAGTAGTAGGTATTGTACTTGCTTTTCGGCAGTACATATATTAAAATTGGAACGATACAGAGAAGATTAGCATGGCCCCTGCGCAAGGATGACACGCAAATTCGTGAAGCGTTCCATATTTTTTTCATTTTTAAAAAAGTTTTTAAATTTGTTCTCTTTATATTTTCTGTATTTTGTGCCAATTTTCAATGTAGTGTCTATCCTATTTTTAAAATTGGAACGATACGCAAGTTTTGGAAGAATTCCATATATATATATTGATTATTACTAATTATTATTTCTTAAATAAATCAAAAGGAAGTCAACAAAATTAAATCAAACGGGAGGGGGGGAGGGGGGGGGGGAGTTGATAGACACTACTATTTATCATTTTCTTTATTTTTGTTCTTTCTTTTTCTTTTCTTTCTTTCTTTTTTTTTTTTTTTTCATATTTTGCTTATTAATTGTCATTTCTATTTATCAATAGATTAATAATCTTTAAATTCTAGTGCACTATATATGGTATACAGGTGATAGTACTAAAACGCTGAGAGTACGAATGGAAAACGTTGACAGTACGTCGCATTTAGAAAAACGGAGTATGTGTAGGAAAGATGTATGAGGATAGGTAAAATATGCGATTGCTACACAGAGGTCAAATTTAAAGGTGAGCGCGTGATTTGGGAGGGGGATGTTGCATTTTTAGGCCTATCCGTGCGACATTGATTCTATAAAACCGTCCCTGGTCTCTTAAACACAAATTTTCTGCGCAGCGCCATAGTTTTAAGTTTCTGTATCAACTACACTTTTCATACTTACCTGGTGCAGAGGGCACCCTGATCAAGTAGGGGGTCCCTCCAGGGCGAGGCCTTTCCATTGCACTCCGGATCGGCTGAACCCTGCGATCGCCCCAAATGCGGGCGACTCGGGCACGTAATTTTTAAGTGTGGGGGTCTGCGTTCGCGCTTACCCCTGGATAAATAAATGTAGAATAAGAGAAAAAACTATCCACACCCTATCACATATATAAAACTGCAATAGTAATTAATATTTTTACAATTTCAGTATCATTGTGCATGAATTTTATTTACTGCATGTAGATATTTAAGACGTTTATTCTATTCTTGTTATTGTTAATCAATTTTTATATGAATTAGTTTGTTATGATTCAATAGCTCAGTATAGCTATATTTGTTATTTTATTTCATTTTATTTTTATTGCTTTGTTTTTGGTTTGTTTGTGTGTATTTTCAATTATATTTAATAAAAAAATCATGTTCTTCTATTTTTACACACGCGTACTTAGTGTCTTTACGTTATCCGGGGATCACGTGAAAAAATGTGCATACAAGTAAGATGGAGTTACGTCCCTTTGACCGTAGCCTTTGGTTCACGTAATGCCTACTGTGACGTCGTGTCCGTGACAACAAAAGTGTGGAGATTGTCATGCGGTCGTCAGAGAAGTTTAGAATCCAATTTTCTTGTGAATATTTCTTATTCAGTGTAAGGAAGTGAAAGGAAATTGTTCATATATCAAAGTGGATGTCAATTTCATACAGCAGCGATGTCATTTTTTTGGCTAAATGTGCATTGGATTACGTGTTGGAAATTAAATTCTATAAAAATTGATAAGGACTCGAAGAGCAAGTAATATAAGGTTAGTGAATTTTATTTTCCCTTTCAATTTACTTCAACTAGTTAGAATCGCGTTCACCATTCTCGATAATATCATTTAATCATTCTGCGCATTGACCAACCATATCTCAATAATATATGCGACAGTCATTTTTCTGGGCATCGGAGAAAATCGTGGTTGTAGCTGGATTATAAGAATTCAGTGCAAAACTTGATAGATATGAAATATGATAAAATTAGAATTATTTACTTTTATTTTCCTTTGTTTTTAGCTTTCTAAATAAAGCTATCGATTTTTTTCTTGCACAATGACCCCTCCCCCCACCCCCATTCACCCCCTCACTCCAGTTAATTTTTATTTCCTTCCTTTTATTCATTACACATGTGTGCACATGTGTAAGTCACATAGGCACATGTGTAGCAGTTACCTTTCCTGTTACGTAGTATTAACGTTTCTTCAGCTGTTTACAGTATGCAAATATTTAAAAGGGCTATTTCATATTACTCTCTGTTCCATAGTATTTATATGTTGCAAAAAGTAGTAGGTATTGTACTTGCTTTTCGGCAGTACATATATTAAAATTGGAACGATACAGAGAAGATTAGCATGGCCCCTGCGCAAGGATGACACGCAAATTCGTGAAGCGTTCCATATTTTTTTCATTTTTAAAAAAGTTTTTAAATTTGTTCTCTTTATATTTTCTGTATTTTGTGCCAATTTTCAATGTAGTGTCTATCCTATTTTTAAAATTGGAACGATACGCAAGTTTTGGAAGAATTCCATATATATATATTGATTATTACTAATTATTATTTCTTAAATAAATCAAAAGGAAGTCAACAAAATTAAATCAAACGGGAGGGGGGGAGGGGGGGGGGGAGTTGATAGACACTACTATTTATCATTTTCTTTATTTTTGTTCTTTCTTTTTCTTTTCTTTCTTTCTTTTTTTTTTTTTTTTCATATTTTGCTTATTAATTGTCATTTCTATTTATCAATAGATTAATAATCTTTAAATTCTAGTGCACTATATATGGTATACAGGTGATAGTACTAAAACGCTGAGAGTACGAATGGAAAACGTTGACAGTACGTCGCATTTAGAAAAACGGAGTATGTGTAGGAAAGATGTATGAGGATAGGTAAAATATGCGATTGCTACACAGAGGTCAAATTTAAAGGTGAGCGCGTGATTTGGGAGGGGGATGTTGCATTTTTAGGCCTATCCGTGCGACATTGATTCTATAAAACCGTCCCTGGTCTCTTAAACACAAATTTTCTGCGCAGCGCCATAGTTTTAAGTTTCTGTATCAACTACACTTTTCATACTTACCTGGTGCAGAGGGCACCCTGATCAAGTAGGGGGTCCCTTACCATGATGAATGTCCTAGATCTTTCTAGCAGTATTATTATGGAACAGACACTTAAGCTTACTCAGAGAACATCCAAGAAGATGACCAGAAGAGATGTAACAGCCTTTGTCACCGAAGTCCTGGAGGAGAGCAGTGTAATCGCCATATGGCAGATGGAGCGTCAAGATACGTGGTTTTTGACGTTTGAAGAGAAGGAAATCGTGGACCGTTATGACGGAGAAGAATTCTTCTTTGAGGGACGAGATCTACGAGTAAGACTGGAGGCATGCGACAGGATAAGGGTTGCTTTGAAAATACACTGGCTCCCAATATGGGTAACTAACGAAGAAATAAGACAGGTGCTAGAGAAGTATGGAGAAATCAGTAAAATTGAATATGTCAAAGATGGGAACATCCTGACTGGAGTTAGAAGCGTGACCCTGACCATGCGGGAGGGAGATCAGGACCACATACCGTATCTGACATCAATATACGGGCATAAATGTCTATATGTGGTACCGGGTCGACCTCCCGTATGTTTCAGATGTGGCGAGGTGGGTCACCTCAGGGGAGAATGCTCCCATAGTACCAGAATGATGACTGGACCCCGGAGCTATGCTTCGGCGGTCCAGTCTCAGGCTGTTGGAAAGCCTGAGAAAGGAAATGGGGCTGTTGGTAAGCCCGGACACCCTGAACCTGTTGGTAAGGACAAGGGTGGGGACAAACAGGTTGTCGCGAATGGGGAACAGGAGTGTCCCCAGGACAGTGGGGCTGTCGGTAAGCCCCAGGAGAAGCAGCCCTCAGACTCCCCTACTCAAATAGGGGATAACAGCAATCCCCAGGAGTCAACACCGGTTGACACCTCACAGGCAGCTGAGGAGGACCACGGGAGTCTCTCCGCTGAGGGGGAGTCAGAGGGCAGCTCTCTGGTAAAGGAACTCTTGAACGGGACCCAGGTCTCTGTTCGAGGGGACACTGAGGTGCCCCCTACCAACTGGGGAGATACGGAGATGGAGGCAGATGATGATGATTTCACTATTGTAACCGGCAAGAGGAGGAAGGTGGTGGCCTTCTCAGACGAACCACTTAGCCCCCTCTCGTCAGAGCCCAGCCGAGCCAACAGGATGTAAGACTTTTTGATTACGAACTCGCGATTAATAAAGACAATGAAAATGTGTTACTCCTCCGATTTTGACCCGGACCGTCCCTGGACTTCCGTAAATAATTTAAGGAGATATTCTCCTGGTTTTTTGTTTAAAATCATTCATTTCATATATTTGTTTCCTTTATTACTAGTTATAATTTCAATTTTCTTTATTACTAGATATAATTTCCATTTTCATTATTTTAGCTATTTATGCTATTATTTATATTTCCTTGATTATTCTTCATTTTTCCTATTTTCATGTATTTTCAGTTATTTACTTTTGTTTCTGTGCATGCATTATGTTTTACGTTAACTATATCTGTATTTCAGTTAGAATTTTTTCTCTGTATTTCATTCTTAGTTTCCCTATTTTCGTTCATACTTTCCATGATTTTTTCCTTTTGTTAAGCAAACACAACTCACGGCCCATTATCTATTTTTCACTCAACCGTCCCTAGATTCAACCCTCACTTTAGCCATGACCTTAAAAATCGCCTCGCTTAATATTCAAGGCCTTTTAAACGCCCAGTCTAAACATGAATTGCTTTCACTGTGCGCGGATCATAAATTATCGCTAATATTAATACAAGAAACCCATTTTACTAATATGAATAATGTCTTAAGTATAAATTCAATGTTTAATACAGAAAAATGTTATTTTAGTTTTGGTACAAAAAGTAGTAGAGGGGTAGGAATTATTGTAATTAATCAAGATATTAAAATCAGTAAATTTCATTTTGATATGGATGGAAGATTAGTTTACATAGATATAGCTTATGATGAAATACAATATAGAATAGTTAACATATACGCGCCGACTATTGATTCCGAAAGGTCAACATTTTTCGAAGATTTATATCCCATACTCACCTGTAATAAACATTTAATTTTAGGGGGAGACTTTAACTGTGTCTTAAATACAAAATTAGATAAGATAGGGGGTAACCCACAAGCTGGTACAAGTGGTAGTTTGATTTTAAAAAATGTAATTTCAGATTTTCATCTTATTGATTGTTATAGATTTTTATACCCTGATGTTATTAACACTACATGGAGTTCTTCTTCTGTAGCATGTAGACTAGATAGATTTTACATGTCAAAAATATTATCAAAAAGTATTGTCCATATTAAGAATATTCCGTTTGGTCATAGCGACCATGATGTTGTATTTTTAGAAATTAAGGTATCTGAGAAAATTAATTTTGGTAAAGGGTATTGGAAATTTAATAATTCACTGTTACAAGATAAAACTTTTGTTAAGCAATTTACCAAGTATTGGACAGAATTGGTTGATGGTTTCGATTTTTATTTAGAATTATGGGATCATTTGAAAGAACAGATTAAAAATTTTACTATTCATTATTGTAAAAAGAAATCTAATGTAAAGCGTGATATTTTACGACAAATGGAAAAGTCATACTATCGGCTACAATTTTTCGAAAGTAAAAGTCCTGGTCAGTTTATTGATAGATTAAAGGAAATCAAAAGTCAAATTAGAGAATTTCAGCTTCAAAATTATACAGGCTCAAAAATTCGGTCTAAAGCTGAAAGTTTAGATAATGATGAAAAACCTTCCAAATTCTTTTTTCAACAGGAAATTTCTAGAGCCAGGAAAAAAACTGTTACAAAAATTATAAGTGAATCTTCCCAAGAATATACAAATTCCGGCGACATTTTGGCAGCCTTTAAAGATTTTTATTCTAAATTATACACGGACGAAGGCATTGATCAGTGTTTAGCGGACGATTTTCTTAAAAGTGTACCAAAATTACATAACGACTATTCGAACACCTGTGAAGGTCCTATTACAAAAGAAGAACTGTTAGCAGCGCTGCGCGACATGGAAAATAATAAATCACCCGGCCCTGACGGCCTAACAAAAGAATTTTATTCTGCATTTAGTGACATACTTTTAGATCCTTTTGTTATTGTTGCAAATGAAGCTTTTAAAGAAGGGCATTTGTCCGATTCTCAAAAACTTTCGTACATTACTTTAATTTGTAAAGATCCAGAGAACGCGGAAAATGTTAAGAATTATAGACCCATTTCATTGTTAAATTATGATTACAAATTAATTTCTAAAGTTATAACAAATAGAGTCAAAAAGGTTGTAGAACATATTGTACACACTGATCAAACCTGCGCCGTGCCAGGGCGCACCATTTTTGATAATTTACATCTAATGAGGAACATCATAGATTATTGTGAACAAAAACAGCTCCCAGTGGCTTTTATTTCTTTAGATCAAGAGAAGGCCTTTGATAGAGTTAATTATGATTTTCTTTTTCAAACACTTTCGGCATATAATTTTGGGCCTTCTCTTATTCGGTGGATAAAAACTTTATATAATGAAGTATGTTCCTCAGTTATTGTCAATAACCATATTTCGGAACCTATTACTTTAAGTAGGGGGGTGCGCCAAGGGTGTAGCCTGAGCCCATTGTTATATATTTTAGTTTTAGAACCGTTCGCCATTAAAATTCGGGAAGATGAAAAAATTTCAGGTATTAAACTACCAGGTACTTCAAAAACGGCTAAATTATCTTTATTCGCTGACGATAGTCTGGCTATTTGCACCTGTGACGCCTCCATAGAGCGTGTACTGTATTGGTGCACGCTGTATGGACGCGCCTCAGGTGCAAAACTCAATCTACAAAAGACAAAAGGTATTTGGCTTGGTAAATGGAAAAGTAGATCAGATCATCCTTTTGGCATTTCATGGGTAGAAAAGTGTAAATTATTAGGGGTTAAATTTGGTAATAATGTTACATATGATGATATTTGGCAACCTATTCTTAATAAATTTGTTAAAACGTTAAATATTTGGAAACAACGGTATTTGTCTTTTGTAGAAAAATCCATGGTTGTAAAGGTATTAGCTTGTGCCAAATTGTGGTATGTTGGTTCTGTTTGTATATTACCAAAATATTATTTGAAACAGTTCGAAAGAGCAATTTTTAACTTTTTATGGCCTAGTAAATATGAACCTCTTAAACGAACTGATTGTTACAATTATAAGAAAAATGGTGGTTTAGAAGTGGTTAATATTGATTTAAAACTTCAATCCTTAAGATTAAAACATCTACAGAATATTCTTTATAATAAGGATTCAAAATATACTTTTTTGTCTGTTTATTGGATAGGCATAAGCCTGAGAGAATTTGAACCATGTTATGCAAGGAATGACAGACCTCATTCAGAAACTATGCCTGTTTTTTATCAAAAATGTTTAAATGATTTAAAAATGTTCTTAGAAATCAAAAATGAAAATTATGATTATTCTTTCGGTAGTATGACAACTAAACTGTATTATACTATTTTATTAGAAGATATTGTAACTGTACCGAGAATCATGAGAATTTTTCCAAGTGTTAATTTCAAAGAGGTTTTCAGGCGTTTACATAATGACTTTATTGATAAAAGTAGCAGAGATACAATGTTTAGAATTATTCACGACATAATACCTGTCAGCTATTATCTATGTAGAATTAAAATTCGCAAAGAAAAAATATGTACATTATGTAAAACTGACATTGAAACTGTTTGTCATCTATTCTATGAATGTAATTTTGTAAAGCCACTTGTTATGCTTGTTAAAAATTGGTTAAATGTAATGACACATGATAAATTTTCACGCTTTAATATTGCACATATCCGTTTTCATACTTTTCCTACAGATATTTTTAGCAAAGAAACTGAATCTGTGTGTTTGTATTTAATAGCTTTAATGTGCTCCACAATTTGGCAAGTTAGATGTTTAGTTAAATTCCAAAACCAAAATATTAATTCTAATAGACTAATTTTGATGTACATCAATAAATTGATTTTAAGAATAAAAGCTGATTTCTGTAGATTCGATGAAACTAAATTTTACACATATTGGTTACGTACTTCTCTGTTTTGCTCTGTTAACAATGATGACCTTGACTTTAACATTGGAATTTAATGTTTACTACCTGACACTTGTATAACCGGTTTTGTTCCATTCATAAATTGCTAGCGTAAATTCTTTTGTAACAAATACAATGTCCATCAGTTTAAATATTTCTCATGCAATGTCCATTGATATCATTTGTGTCCATTTAGTAAAGTCTTTCAATATTTAAATATAAATAAAATATTATGTACATCAATTTAATTCATTCTCAGCAATAATTTTGTACATCCAATAAAATCAGTTTAAATGCAATATACATTGTCCATCGTCTCCTGATAATCTCATTCATGTTTTAACTTATACTTTGTTTGTAAAGTAACACTGTTATTGTTTATATAATTGTTTTAAAATGTACATATTATGTAATATGTATTTGATTTGCTCAATAAATTATTTTAAACCAAAAAAAAAAAAAAAAAAAAAAAAAAAAGTAGGGGGTCCCTCCAGGGCGAGGCCTTTCCATTGCACTCCGGATCGGCTGAACCCTGCGATCGCCCCAAATGCGGGCGACTCGGGCACGTAATTTTTAAGTGTGGGGGTCTGCGTTCGCGCTTACCCCTGGATAAATAAATGTAGAATAAGAGAAAAAACTATCCACACCCTATCACATATATAAAACTGCAATAGTAATTAATATTTTTACAATTTCAGTATCATTGTGCATGAATTTTATTTACTGCATGTAGATATTTAAGACGTTTATTCTATTCTTGTTATTGTTAATCAATTTTTATATGAATTAGTTTGTTATGATTCAATAGCTCAGTATAGCTATATTTGTTATTTTATTTCATTTTATTTTTATTGCTTTGTTTTTGGTTTGTTTGTGTGTATTTTCAATTATATTTAATAAAAAAATCATGTTCTTCTATTTTTACACACGCGTACTTAGTGTCTTTACGTTATCCGGGGATCACGTGAAAAAATGTGCATACAAGTAAGATGGAGTTACGTCCCTTTGACCGTAGCCTTTGGTTCACGTAATGCCTACTGTGACGTCGTGTCCGTGACAACAAAAGTGTGGAGATTGTCATGCGGTCGTCAGAGAAGTTTAGAATCCAATTTTCTTGTGAATATTTCTTATTCAGTGTAAGGAAGTGAAAGGAAATTGTTCATATATCAAAGTGGATGTCAATTTCATACAGCAGCGATGTCATTTTTTTGGCTAAATGTGCATTGGATTACGTGTTGGAAATTAAATTCTATAAAAATTGATAAGGACTCGAAGAGCAAGTAATATAAGGTTAGTGAATTTTATTTTCCCTTTCAATTTACTTCAACTAGTTAGAATCGCGTTCACCATTCTCGATAATATCATTTAATCATTCTGCGCATTGACCAACCATATCTCAATAATATATGCGACAGTCATTTTTCTGGGCATCGGAGAAAATCGTGGTTGTAGCTGGATTATAAGAATTCAGTGCAAAACTTGATAGATATGAAATATGATAAAATTAGAATTATTTACTTTTATTTTCCTTTGTTTTTAGCTTTCTAAATAAAGCTATCGATTTTTTTCTTGCACAATGACCCCTCCCCCCACCCCCATTCACCCCCTCACTCCAGTTAATTTTTATTTCCTTCCTTTTATTCATTACACATGTGTGCACATGTGTAAGTCACATAGGCACATGTGTAGCAGTTACCTTTCCTGTTACGTAGTATTAACGTTTCTTCAGCTGTTTACAGTATGCAAATATTTAAAAGGGCTATTTCATATTACTCTCTGTTCCATAGTATTTATATGTTGCAAAAAGTAGTAGGTATTGTACTTGCTTTTCGGCAGTACATATATTAAAATTGGAACGATACAGAGAAGATTAGCATGGCCCCTGCGCAAGGATGACACGCAAATTCGTGAAGCGTTCCATATTTTTTTCATTTTTAAAAAAGTTTTTAAATTTGTTCTCTTTATATTTTCTGTATTTTGTGCCAATTTTCAATGTAGTGTCTATCCTATTTTTAAAATTGGAACGATACGCAAGTTTTGGAAGAATTCCATATATATATATTGATTATTACTAATTATTATTTCTTAAATAAATCAAAAGGAAGTCAACAAAATTAAATCAAACGGGAGGGGGGGAGGGGGGGGGGGAGTTGATAGACACTACTATTTATCATTTTCTTTATTTTTGTTCTTTCTTTTTCTTTTCTTTCTTTCTTTTTTTTTTTTTTTTCATATTTTGCTTATTAATTGTCATTTCTATTTATCAATAGATTAATAATCTTTAAATTCTAGTGCACTATATATGGTATACAGGTGATAGTACTAAAACGCTGAGAGTACGAATGGAAAACGTTGACAGTACGTCGCATTTAGAAAAACGGAGTATGTGTAGGAAAGATGTATGAGGATAGGTAAAATATGCGATTGCTACACAGAGGTCAAATTTAAAGGTGAGCGCGTGATTTGGGAGGGGGATGTTGCATTTTTAGGCCTATCCGTGCGACATTGATTCTATAAAACCGTCCCTGGTCTCTTAAACACAAATTTTCTGCGCAGCGCCATAGTTTTAAGTTTCTGTATCAACTACACTTTTCATACTTACCTGGTGCAGAGGGCACCCTGATCAAGTAGGGGGTCCCTCCAGGGCGAGGCCTTTCCATTGCACTCCGGATCGGCTGAACCCTGCGATCGCCCCAAATGCGGGCGACTCGGGCACGTAATTTTTAAGTGTGGGGGTCTGCGTTCGCGCTTACCCCTGGATAAATAAATGTAGAATAAGAGAAAAAACTATCCACACCCTATCACATATATAAAACTGCAATAGTAATTAATATTTTTACAATTTCAGTATCATTGTGCATGAATTTTATTTACTGCATGTAGATATTTAAGACGTTTATTCTATTCTTGTTATTGTTAATCAATTTTTATATGAATTAGTTTGTTATGATTCAATAGCTCAGTATAGCTATATTTGTTATTTTATTTCATTTTATTTTTATTGCTTTGTTTTTGGTTTGTTTGTGTGTATTTTCAATTATATTTAATAAAAAAATCATGTTCTTCTATTTTTACACACGCGTACTTAGTGTCTTTACGTTATCCGGGGATCACGTGAAAAAATGTGCATACAAGTAAGATGGAGTTACGTCCCTTTGACCGTAGCCTTTGGTTCACGTAATGCCTACTGTGACGTCGTGTCCGTGACAACAAAAGTGTGGAGATTGTCATGCGGTCGTCAGAGAAGTTTAGAATCCAATTTTCTTGTGAATATTTCTTATTCAGTGTAAGGAAGTGAAAGGAAATTGTTCATATATCAAAGTGGATGTCAATTTCATACAGCAGCGATGTCATTTTTTTGGCTAAATGTGCATTGGATTACGTGTTGGAAATTAAATTCTATAAAAATTGATAAGGACTCGAAGAGCAAGTAATATAAGGTTAGTGAATTTTATTTTCCCTTTCAATTTACTTCAACTAGTTAGAATCGCGTTCACCATTCTCGATAATATCATTTAATCATTCTGCGCATTGACCAACCATATCTCAATAATATATGCGACAGTCATTTTTCTGGGCATCGGAGAAAATCGTGGTTGTAGCTGGATTATAAGAATTCAGTGCAAAACTTGATAGATATGAAATATGATAAAATTAGAATTATTTACTTTTATTTTCCTTTGTTTTTAGCTTTCTAAATAAAGCTATCGATTTTTTTCTTGCACAATGACCCCTCCCCCCACCCCCATTCACCCCCTCACTCCAGTTAATTTTTATTTCCTTCCTTTTATTCATTACACATGTGTGCACATGTGTAAGTCACATAGGCACATGTGTAGCAGTTACCTTTCCTGTTACGTAGTATTAACGTTTCTTCAGCTGTTTACAGTATGCAAATATTTAAAAGGGCTATTTCATATTACTCTCTGTTCCATAGTATTTATATGTTGCAAAAAGTAGTAGGTATTGTACTTGCTTTTCGGCAGTACATATATTAAAATTGGAACGATACAGAGAAGATTAGCATGGCCCCTGCGCAAGGATGACACGCAAATTCGTGAAGCGTTCCATATTTTTTTCATTTTTAAAAAAGTTTTTAAATTTGTTCTCTTTATATTTTCTGTATTTTGTGCCAATTTTCAATGTAGTGTCTATCCTATTTTTAAAATTGGAACGATACGCAAGTTTTGGAAGAATTCCATATATATATATTGATTATTACTAATTATTATTTCTTAAATAAATCAAAAGGAAGTCAACAAAATTAAATCAAACGGGAGGGGGGGAGGGGGGGGGGGGGAGTTGATAGACACTACTATTTATCATTTTCTTTATTTTTGTTCTTTCTTTTTCTTTTCTTTCTTTCTTTTTTCTTTTTTTTTTCATATTTTGCTTATTAATTGTCATTTCTATTTATCAATAGATTAATAATCTTTAAATTCTAGTGCACTATATATGGTATACAGGTGATAGTACTAAAACGCTGAGAGTACGAATGGAAAACGTTGACAGTACGTCGCATTTAGAAAAACGGAGTATGTGTAGGAAAGATGTATGAGGATAGGTAAAATATGCGATTGCTACACAGAGGTCAAATTTAAAGGTGAGCGCGTGATTTGGGAGGGGGATGTTGCATTTTTAGGCCTATCCGTGCGACATTGATTCTATAAAACCGTCCCTGGTCTCTTAAACACAAATTTTCTGCGCAGCGCCATAGTTTTAAGTTTCTGTATCAACTACACTTTTCATACTTACCTGGTGCAGAGGGCACCCTGATCAAGTAGGGGGTCCCTCCAGGGCGAGGCCTTTCCATTGCACTCCGGATCGGCTGAACCCTGCGATCGCCCCAAATGCGGGCGACTCGGGCACGTAATTTTTAAGTGTGGGGGTCTGCGTTCGCGCTTACCCCTGGATAAATAAATGTAGAATAAGAGAAAAAACTATCCACACCCTATCACATATATAAAACTGCAATAGTAATTAATATTTTTACAATTTCAGTATCATTGTGCATGAATTTTATTTACTGCATGTAGATATTTAAGACGTTTATTCTATTCTTGTTATTGTTAATCAATTTTTATATGAATTAGTTTGTTATGATTCAATAGCTCAGTATAGCTATATTTGTTATTTTATTTCATTTTATTTTTATTGCTTTGTTTTTGGTTTGTTTGTGTGTATTTTCAATTATATTTAATAAAAAAATCATGTTCTTCTATTTTTACACACGCGTACTTAGTGTCTTTACGTTATCCGGGGATCACGTGAAAAAATGTGCATACAAGTAAGATGGAGTTACGTCCCTTTGACCGTAGCCTTTGGTTCACGTAATGCCTACTGTGACGTCGTGTCCGTGACAACAAAAGTGTGGAGATTGTCATGCGGTCGTCAGAGAAGTTTAGAATCCAATTTTCTTGTGAATATTTCTTATTCAGTGTAAGGAAGTGAAAGGAAATTGTTCATATATCAAAGTGGATGTCAATTTCATACAGCAGCGATGTCATTTTTTTGGCTAAATGTGCATTGGATTACGTGTTGGAAATTAAATTCTATAAAAATTGATAAGGACTCGAAGAGCAAGTAATATAAGGTTAGTGAATTTTATTTTCCCTTTCAATTTACTTCAACTAGTTAGAATCGCGTTCACCATTCTCGATAATATCATTTAATCATTCTGCGCATTGACCAACCATATCTCAATAATATATGCGACAGTCATTTTTCTGGGCATCGGAGAAAATCGTGGTTGTAGCTGGATTATAAGAATTCAGTGCAAAACTTGATAGATATGAAATATGATAAAATTAGAATTATTTACTTTTATTTTCCTTTGTTTTTAGCTTTCTAAATAAAGCTATCGATTTTTTTCTTGCACAATGACCCCTCCCCCCACCCCCATTCACCCCCTCACTCCAGTTAATTTTTATTTCCTTCCTTTTATTCATTACACATGTGTGCACATGTGTAAGTCACATAGGCACATGTGTAGCAGTTACCTTTCCTGTTACGTAGTATTAACGTTTCTTCAGCTGTTTACAGTATGCAAATATTTAAAAGGGCTATTTCATATTACTCTCTGTTCCATAGTATTTATATGTTGCAAAAAGTAGTAGGTATTGTACTTGCTTTTCGGCAGTACATATATTAAAATTGGAACGATACAGAGAAGATTAGCATGGCCCCTGCGCAAGGATGACACGCAAATTCGTGAAGCGTTCCATATTTTTTTCATTTTTAAAAAAGTTTTTAAATTTGTTCTCTTTATATTTTCTGTATTTTGTGCCAATTTTCAATGTAGTGTCTATCCTATTTTTAAAATTGGAACGATACGCAAGTTTTGGAAGAATTCCATATATATATATTGATTATTACTAATTATTATTTCTTAAATAAATCAAAAGGAAGTCAACAAAATTAAATCAAACGGGAGGGGGGGAGGGGGGGGGGAGTTGATAGACACTACTATTTATCATTTTCTTTATTTTTGTTCTTTCTTTTTCTTTTCTTTCTTTCTTTTTTTTTTTTTTTTTCATATTTTGCTTATTAATTGTCATTTCTATTTATCAATAGATTAATAATCTTTAAATTCTAGTGCACTATATATGGTATACAGGTGATAGTACTAAAACGCTGAGAGTACGAATGGAAAACGTTGACAGTACGTCGCATTTAGAAAAACGGAGTATGTGTAGGAAAGATGTATGAGGATAGGTAAAATATGCGATTGCTACACAGAGGTCAAATTTAAAGGTGAGCGCGTGATTTGGGAGGGGGATGTTGCATTTTTAGGCCTATCCGTGCGACATTGATTCTATAAAACCGTCCCTGGTCTCTTAAACACAAATTTTCTGCGCAGCGCCATAGTTTTAAGTTTCTGTATCAACTACACTTTTCATACTTACCTGGTGCAGAGGGCACCCTGATCAAGTAGGGGGTCCCTCCAGGGCGAGGCCTTTCCATTGCACTCCGGATCGGCTGAACCCTGCGATCGCCCCAAATGCGGGCGACTCGGGCACGTAATTTTTAAGTGTGGGGGTCTGCGTTCGCGCTTACCCCTGGATAAATAAATGTAGAATAAGAGAAAAAACTATCCACACCCTATCACATATATAAAACTGCAATAGTAATTAATATTTTTACAATTTCAGTATCATTGTGCATGAATTTTATTTACTGCATGTAGATATTTAAGACGTTTATTCTATTCTTGTTATTGTTAATCAATTTTTATATGAATTAGTTTGTTATGATTCAATAGCTCAGTATAGCTATATTTGTTATTTTATTTCATTTTATTTTTATTGCTTTGTTTTTGGTTTGTTTGTGTGTATTTTCAATTATATTTAATAAAAAAATCATGTTCTTCTATTTTTACACACGCGTACTTAGTGTCTTTACGTTATCCGGGGATCACGTGAAAAAATGTGCATACAAGTAAGATGGAGTTACGTCCCTTTGACCGTAGCCTTTGGTTCACGTAATGCCTACTGTGACGTCGTGTCCGTGACAACAAAAGTGTGGAGATTGTCATGCGGTCGTCAGAGAAGTTTAGAATCCAATTTTCTTGTGAATATTTCTTATTCAGTGTAAGGAAGTGAAAGGAAATTGTTCATATATCAAAGTGGATGTCAATTTCATACAGCAGCGATGTCATTTTTTTGGCTAAATGTGCATTGGATTACGTGTTGGAAATTAAATTCTATAAAAATTGATAAGGACTCGAAGAGCAAGTAATATAAGGTTAGTGAATTTTATTTTCCCTTTCAATTTACTTCAACTAGTTAGAATCGCGTTCACCATTCTCGATAATATCATTTAATCATTCTGCGCATTGACCAACCATATCTCAATAATATATGCGACAGTCATTTTTCTGGGCATCGGAGAAAATCGTGGTTGTAGCTGGATTATAAGAATTCAGTGCAAAACTTGATAGATATGAAATATGATAAAATTAGAATTATTTACTTTTATTTTCCTTTGTTTTTAGCTTTCTAAATAAAGCTATCGATTTTTTTCTTGCACAATGACCCCTCCCCCCACCCCCATTCACCCCCTCACTCCAGTTAATTTTTATTTCCTTCCTTTTATTCATTACACATGTGTGCACATGTGTAAGTCACATAGGCACATGTGTAGCAGTTACCTTTCCTGTTACGTAGTATTAACGTTTCTTCAGCTGTTTACAGTATGCAAATATTTAAAAGGGCTATTTCATATTACTCTCTGTTCCATAGTATTTATATGTTGCAAAAAGTAGTAGGTATTGTACTTGCTTTTCGGCAGTACATATATTAAAATTGGAACGATACAGAGAAGATTAGCATGGCCCCTGCGCAAGGATGACACGCAAATTCGTGAAGCGTTCCATATTTTTTTCATTTTTAAAAAAGTTTTTAAATTTGTTCTCTTTATATTTTCTGTATTTTGTGCCAATTTTCAATGTAGTGTCTATCCTATTTTTAAAATTGGAACGATACGCAAGTTTTGGAAGAATTCCATATATATATATTGATTATTACTAATTATTATTTCTTAAATAAATCAAAAGGAAGTCAACAAAATTAAATCAAACGGGAGGGGGGGAGGGGGGGGGGAGTTGATAGACACTACTATTTATCATTTTCTTTATTTTTGTTCTTTCTTTTTCTTTTCTTTCTTTCTTTTTTTTTTTTTTTTCATATTTTGCTTATTAATTGTCATTTCTATTTATCAATAGATTAATAATCTTTAAATTCTAGTGCACTATATATGGTATACAGGTGATAGTACTAAAACGCTGAGAGTACGAATGGAAAACGTTGACAGTACGTCGCATTTAGAAAAACGGAGTATGTGTAGGAAAGATGTATGAGGATAGGTAAAATATGCGATTGCTACACAGAGGTCAAATTTAAAGGTGAGCGCGTGATTTGGGAGGGGGATGTTGCATTTTTAGGCCTATCCGTGCGACATTGATTCTATAAAACCGTCCCTGGTCTCTTAAACACAAATTTTCTGCGCAGCGCCATAGTTTTAAGTTTCTGTATCAACTACACTTTTCATACTTACCTGGTGCAGAGGGCACCCTGATCAAGTAGGGGGTCCCTCCAGGGCGAGGCCTTTCCATTGCACTCCGGATCGGCTGAACCCTGCGATCGCCCCAAATGCGGGCGACTCGGGCACGTAATTTTTAAGTGTGGGGGTCTGCGTTCGCGCTTACCCCTGGATAAATAAATGTAGAATAAGAGAAAAAACTATCCACACCCTATCACATATATAAAACTGCAATAGTAATTAATATTTTTACAATTTCAGTATCATTGTGCATGAATTTTATTTACTGCATGTAGATATTTAAGACGTTTATTCTATTCTTGTTATTGTTAATCAATTTTTATATGAATTAGTTTGTTATGATTCAATAGCTCAGTATAGCTATATTTGTTATTTTATTTCATTTTATTTTTATTGCTTTGTTTTTGGTTTGTTTGTGTGTATTTTCAATTATATTTAATAAAAAAATCATGTTCTTCTATTTTTACACACGCGTACTTAGTGTCTTTACGTTATCCGGGGATCACGTGAAAAAATGTGCATACAAGTAAGATGGAGTTACGTCCCTTTGACCGTAGCCTTTGGTTCACGTAATGCCTACTGTGACGTCGTGTCCGTGACAACAAAAGTGTGGAGATTGTCATGCGGTCGTCAGAGAAGTTTAGAATCCAATTTTCTTGTGAATATTTCTTATTCAGTGTAAGGAAGTGAAAGGAAATTGTTCATATATCAAAGTGGATGTCAATTTCATACAGCAGCGATGTCATTTTTTTGGCTAAATGTGCATTGGATTACGTGTTGGAAATTAAATTCTATAAAAATTGATAAGGACTCGAAGAGCAAGTAATATAAGGTTAGTGAATTTTATTTTCCCTTTCAATTTACTTCAACTAGTTAGAATCGCGTTCACCATTCTCGATAATATCATTTAATCATTCTGCGCATTGACCAACCATATCTCAATAATATATGCGACAGTCATTTTTCTGGGCATCGGAGAAAATCGTGGTTGTAGCTGGATTATAAGAATTCAGTGCAAAACTTGATAGATATGAAATATGATAAAATTAGAATTATTTACTTTTATTTTCCTTTGTTTTTAGCTTTCTAAATAAAGCTATCGATTTTTTTCTTGCACAATGACCCCTCCCCCCACCCCCATTCACCCCCTCACTCCAGTTAATTTTTATTTCCTTCCTTTTATTCATTACACATGTGTGCACATGTGTAAGTCACATAGGCACATGTGTAGCAGTTACCTTTCCTGTTACGTAGTATTAACGTTTCTTCAGCTGTTTACAGTATGCAAATATTTAAAAGGGCTATTTCATATTACTCTCTGTTCCATAGTATTTATATGTTGCAAAAAGTAGTAGGTATTGTACTTGCTTTTCGGCAGTACATATATTAAAATTGGAACGATACAGAGAAGATTAGCATGGCCCCTGCGCAAGGATGACACGCAAATTCGTGAAGCGTTCCATATTTTTTTCATTTTTAAAAAAGTTTTTAAATTTGTTCTCTTTATATTTTCTGTATTTTGTGCCAATTTTCAATGTAGTGTCTATCCTATTTTTAAAATTGGAACGATACGCAAGTTTTGGAAGAATTCCATATATATATATTGATTATTACTAATTATTATTTCTTAAATAAATCAAAAGGAAGTCAACAAAATTAAATCAAACGGGAGGGGGGGAGGGGGGGGGGGAGTTGATAGACACTACTATTTATCATTTTCTTTATTTTTGTTCTTTCTTTTTCTTTTCTTTCTTTCTTTTTTTTTTTTTTTTCATATTTTGCTTATTAATTGTCATTTCTATTTATCAATAGATTAATAATCTTTAAATTCTAGTGCACTATATATGGTATACAGGTGATAGTACTAAAACGCTGAGAGTACGAATGGAAAACGTTGACAGTACGTCGCATTTAGAAAAACGGAGTATGTGTAGGAAAGATGTATGAGGATAGGTAAAATATGCGATTGCTACACAGAGGTCAAATTTAAAGGTGAGCGCGTGATTTGGGAGGGGGATGTTGCATTTTTAGGCCTATCCGTGCGACATTGATTCTATAAAACCGTCCCTGGTCTCTTAAACACAAATTTTCTGCGCAGCGCCATAGTTTTAAGTTTCTGTATCAACTACACTTTTCATACTTACCTGGTGCAGAGGGCACCCTGATCAAGTAGGGGGTCCCTCCAGGGCGAGGCCTTTCCATTGCACTCCGGATCGGCTGAACCCTGCGATCGCCCCAAATGCGGGCGACTCGGGCACGTAATTTTTAAGTGTGGGGGTCTGCGTTCGCGCTTACCCCTGGATAAATAAATGTAGAATAAGAGAAAAAACTATCCACACCCTATCACATATATAAAACTGCAATAGTAATTAATATTTTTACAATTTCAGTATCATTGTGCATGAATTTTATTTACTGCATGTAGATATTTAAGACGTTTATTCTATTCTTGTTATTGTTAATCAATTTTTATATGAATTAGTTTGTTATGATTCAATAGCTCAGTATAGCTATATTTGTTATTTTATTTCATTTTATTTTTATTGCTTTGTTTTTGGTTTGTTTGTGTGTATTTTCAATTATATTTAATAAAAAAATCATGTTCTTCTATTTTTACACACGCGTACTTAGTGTCTTTACGTTATCCGGGGATCACGTGAAAAAATGTGCATACAAGTAAGATGGAGTTACGTCCCTTTGACCGTAGCCTTTGGTTCACGTAATGCCTACTGTGACGTCGTGTCCGTGACAACAAAAGTGTGGAGATTGTCATGCGGTCGTCAGAGAAGTTTAGAATCCAATTTTCTTGTGAATATTTCTTATTCAGTGTAAGGAAGTGAAAGGAAATTGTTCATATATCAAAGTGGATGTCAATTTCATACAGCAGCGATGTCATTTTTTTGGCTAAATGTGCATTGGATTACGTGTTGGAAATTAAATTCTATAAAAATTGATAAGGACTCGAAGAGCAAGTAATATAAGGTTAGTGAATTTTATTTTCCCTTTCAATTTACTTCAACTAGTTAGAATCGCGTTCACCATTCTCGATAATATCATTTAATCATTCTGCGCATTGACCAACCATATCTCAATAATATATGCGACAGTCATTTTTCTGGGCATCGGAGAAAATCGTGGTTGTAGCTGGATTATAAGAATTCAGTGCAAAACTTGATAGATATGAAATATGATAAAATTAGAATTATTTACTTTTATTTTCCTTTGTTTTTAGCTTTCTAAATAAAGCTATCGATTTTTTTCTTGCACAATGACCCCTCCCCCCACCCCCATTCACCCCCTCACTCCAGTTAATTTTTATTTCCTTCCTTTTATTCATTACACATGTGTGCACATGTTGTAAGTCACATAGGCACATGTGTAGCAGTTACCTTTCCTGTTACGTAGTATTAACGTTTCTTCAGCTGTTTACAGTATGCAAATATTTAAAAGGGCTATTTCATATTACTCTCTGTTCCATAGTATTTATATGTTGCAAAAAGTAGTAGGTATTGTACTTGCTTTTCGGCAGTACATATATTAAAATTGGAACGATACAGAGAAGATTAGCATGGCCCCTGCGCAAGGATGACACGCAAATT
>NW_026890063.1:0-4598 GCF_033153115.1 Saccostrea echinata
ATTGTTCTGTTTATTATTATTATTATTTTTCCGCCGCGTGTTTTTGAGTTTCAAGATTTATCGAAAAGATTCATGGTCCATAAGAATGTACTTGGTAAAAGATTTTTGCAGTTGACCCTGCGTATATGAACTTTGAACCCTCGAGGAGTTATAACCCCTTTCGCAATAAATCCTTGTTATCGCTACTCCTCCGAAACCGTAAACCCTAGAGTTACGAAACCTTCACCGATGTCTTCGACTACTTAAGAATACTTTTCAATCTTGGTATTGCGAAATGATAGATCGAGCACTTTGAAGAGTAATTGCCCCCTGAAAGTTTTTGTTCTTTATGTATAATGAAAAAAATTTAAACGATTAATCGTAGAGACACGAAACCAACTGCATTGGATTCTTCATCATTTGACCTTCAAAATCTGTTCAAGGTCAAAGGTCAAGGTCACTCTAAATATGAGAAATATAGCTCTTTTAAAATCTCTTTTGTCTTACAACATATATTACATAACATTAAATACATCATATGTCCTTTTAAAACTATTTTCAGATTTCACTTTTCAACCCCTAAGCCTGACGCATTAAAAAGTTCTTGCCCCTTGTGCGAAAAACCTTGTTATCGCTACTCCTCCGAAACCATTGACCGTAGAGATGCGAAACCTTCGACAGTGTCTTCGACTACTTTAGAAACTTTGACCTTGAAAATTAGGTCAAGGTCAAAGGTCAAGGTCATCCAAAATACGAGAAATACAGAATATATGAAAGGGGGGGGGGGGTGTTAAACCAATATAAATGTATGAAATAAACTATTCCACGCTTTAATTATCTTGTTTTCTTCTTAAAATGCATGTAGATCATTTTATTTATCATAGCTGCATTTAATATAACCCACATGGAAGCTTGTTTCATTCAGGAATCTTCTTACTGAGCCTGCAACAATCTTAGGATCCGCAGTCAGGTCGCTTTGAGTCCAGTCCATGTTTTCCTATATGACGACCTACATACCATTAGCCTCGAGTCCGATTTATTTCATCGGCACTTTTCTAAGTAGTTTAACTAAATCAGAACATTTAACACCTCAAATTAAACCTTCGAATGCACAGTGCACAAAAATAGAATTACGATATGCACAGTAAAACACATGTCATGCATGCATTGTACTTCCATGGTAACTATGTAAACAAATGCCATCAACACGGAAGCAAAAAGAAAAGAGAGAGAGAGAGAGAGAAAGGAAGAGAGAAGAAGAGAAAGGAAGAGAGAAGGGGAAAGAGAGAAAAATTGGCCCCTAAATCGCCAAAAAAAAAAAAAAAAAAAAAAAAAAAAACATCTTTTTTTGGAGCTGCGCGAAGACCTTTTGAACTCTACGGAGAAACGAGCCCGACTATAAATCTATAGCAAAAGACGAATTTTTGAGTTTATTTATTTTCTTGTATTTTTCTTCTTCTTTCTTTTGTTCTTTTGAAAGCCAAATGATATGGAAACATGTTTCTCAAAACTATTTAATTCCGATAACTACATTGTACAACAATTTTTGATTCCTAAATAGGTAGTTTACTGCATACATCTTCATTGGAATTCGTGGCGTAGTGGTTAGCGCGCCTGCCTCTCAAGCTAAGGGTTATGAGTTCGATCCCTGCTGGAAGAACTTTTTTTTTTTTTTTTTTTTTTTGGCATTTTTCTTCTTTTTTTACAGCCCAAATTACATGGAAACACTTAAAAAGGTGGAAAGACCTCTAATTGTTCTGTGAACAATTAGTCTACTAGTGTTTTATTAGGTCTTTCCACCTTTCTGTGGAAAGACCTATTGGTTTTCTTCTGTTTCTTATTATTAGGTCTTTCCACCTTTCTGTGGAAAGACCTCTTGAAATGCTTATGTTTATTATTATTATTATTATTATTAGGTCTTTCCACCTTTCTGTGGAAAGACCTATTGATATTCTTCTGTTTCTTATTATTATTATTTTTTATTATTTTTCCGCCGTGTGATTTTGAGTTTCAAGATCTATCGAAAAGATTTATACTTCATAAGAATGTACTCCGTAAAAGATTTTTGCAGTTGACCCTGCGTATATGAACTTTGACCCCTCAAAGAGTTATGAACCCTTTCGCAATAAAAGCTTGTTATCGCTACTCCTCTGAAACCGTAAACCCTAGAGTTACGAAACCTTCACCGATGTCTTCGACTACTTGAGAAGACTTTTCAATCTTTCATTGTGAAATGATAGTTGGAGCACAATGATGAGTTATTGCCCCCTGAAAGTTTTTGTTCTTTTACGTATAATGAAAATAATGAAACCGATTAATCGTAGAGACACGAAACCAACTGCATTGGATTCTTCATCATCTGACCTTCAAAATCTGTTCAAGGTCAAAGGTCAAGGTCACTCTAAATATGAGAAATATAGCTCTTTTTATATCTCTTTTGTCTTACAACATATATTACATAACATTAAATACATCATATGTCCTTTTAAAACTATTTTCAGATTTCACTTTTCAACCCCTAAGCCTGACGCATTAAAAAGTTCTGGCCCCTTGTGCGAAAAACCTTGTTATCGCTACTCCTCCGAAACCATTGACCGTAGAGATGCGAATCCTTCGACAGCGTCTTCGACTACTTTAGGGACTTTGACCTTGAAATTTAGGTCAAGGTCAAAGGTCAAGGTCATTCAAAACATGAAAAAGTCAGTGCTTTTGATGTCTCTTTCATTTTATTAGGGCTTTCCACCTTTCTGTGGAAAGTCCTATTGAAATTGTTCTGTTTATTATTATTATTATTTTTCCGCCGCGTGTTTTTGAGTTTCAAGATTTATCGAAAAGATTCATGGTCCATAAGAATGTACTTGGTAAAAGATTTTTGCAGTTGACCCTGCGTATATGAACTTTGAACCCTCGAGGAGTTATAACCCCTTTCGCAATAAATCCTTGTTATCGCTACTCCTCCGAAACCGTAAACCCTAGAGTTACGAAACCTTCACCGATGTCTTCGACTACTTAAGAATACTTTTCAATCTTGGTATTGCGAAATGATAGATCGAGCACTTTGAAGAGTAATTGCCCCCTGAAAGTTTTTGTTCTTTATGTATAATGAAAAAAATTTAAACGATTAATCGTAGAGACACGAAACCAACTGCATTGGATTCTTCATCATTTGACCTTCAAAATCTGTTCAAGGTCAAAGGTCAAGGTCACTCTAAATATGAGAAATATAGCTCTTTTAAAATCTCTTTTGTCTTACAACATATATTACATAACATTAAATACATCATATGTCCTTTTAAAACTATTTTCAGATTTCACTTTTCAACCCCTAAGCCTGACGCATTAAAAAGTTCTTGCCCCTTGTGCGAAAAACCTTGTTATCGCTACTCCTCCGAAACCATTGACCGTAGAGATGCGAAACCTTCGACAGTGTCTTCGACTACTTTAGAAACTTTGACCTTGAAAATTAGGTCAAGGTCAAAGGTCAAGGTCATCCAAAATACGAGAAATACAGAATATATGAAAGGGGGGGGGGGGTGTTAAACCAATATAAATGTATGAAATAAACTATTCCACGCTTTAATTATCTTGTTTTCTTCTTAAAATGCATGTAGATCATTTTATTTATCATAGCTGCATTTAATATAACCCACATGGAAGCTTGTTTCATTCAGGAATCTTCTTACTGAGCCTGCAACAATCTTAGGATCCGCAGTCAGGTCGCTTTGAGTCCAGTCCATGTTTTCCTATATGACGACCTACATACCATTAGCCTCGAGTCCGATTTATTTCATCGGCACTTTTCTAAGTAGTTTAACTAAATCAGAACATTTAACACCTCAAATTAAACCTTCGAATGCACAGTGCACAAAAATAGAATTACGATATGCACAGTAAAACACATGTCATGCATGCATTGTACTTCCATGGTAACTATGTAAACAAATGCCATCAACACGGAAGCAAAAAGAAAAGAGAGAGAGAGAGAGAGAAAGGAAGAGAGAAGAAGAGAAAGGAAGAGAGAAGGGGAAAGAGAGAAAAATTGGCCCCTAAATCGCCAAAAAAAAAAAAAAAAAAAAAAAAAAAAACATCTTTTTTTGGAGCTGCGCGAAGACCTTTTGAACTCTACGGAGAAACGAGCCCGACTATAAATCTATAGCAAAAGACGAATTTTTGAGTTTATTTATTTTCTTGTATTTTTCTTCTTCTTTCTTTTGTTCTTTTGAAAGCCAAATGATATGGAAACATGTTTCTCAAAACTATTTAATTCCGATAACTACATTGTACAACAATTTTTGATTCCTAAATAGGTAGTTTACTGCATACATCTTCATTGGAATTCGTGGCGTAGTGGTTAGCGCGCCTGCCTCTCAAGCTAAGGGTTATGAGTTCGATCCCTGCTGGAAGAACTTTTTTTTTTTTTTTTTTTTTTTGGCATTTTTCTTCTTTTTTTACAGCCCAAATTACATGGAAACACTTAAAAAGGTGGAAAGACCTCTAATTGTTCTGTGAACAATTAGTCTACTAGTGTTTTATTAGGTCTTTCCACCTTTCTGTGGAAAGACCTATTGGTTTTCTTCTGTTTCTTATTATTAGGTCTTTCCACCTTTCTGTGGAAAGAC
>NW_026890064.1:0-29255 GCF_033153115.1 Saccostrea echinata
AAAATGCAAGAAATGTGCAAAATTATAAGTGAAAAAAATGGTGAAACGTGTTTCTAAATATCCCTCCCCCTTGTCAGATCCCATCTTGATATGCTGTAGAAAAAAGGGGGGGGGGTATATTTTGTGCTCTAATGATACTAAAAAATGAAGGAAAAGAATTTTAATGTAGTATATTTGAATAAAAAGAGTAATTCTTATCTGCAGTAATTTTTTTTAAATATCTTGAGCATTTTTTTTAGTATTATCTGAGTAAATTTTATTAAAACATTATTATTTTTAAGCTATTACATAACAAATGCTTATAAAAAATTCAAAAGATGGTGTAAATAATAATTAATTATAATATAAATTACTACATGCATGTATCAGTATGTTTTAATAAAATAAAATGTATTTCAGCTATGCATCATCAAGAAGGAGAAGTTTAATGAACCCTCCCCTCTTACAATGAACAACATATGGACACTCCCAGGATGAACACTTTGTATTCATTAAGAGTTCCCAGGTATGGTTTTCTTAGCAAATCTAGTTAATCTCTTAATATTTAAGTTATTTAGAACATTTTAAAGATTATTAGAATATAAACTTCCTCAGAACTGCAGTTATTTAAGCATTTTGCTTACAACTGAGCCCTGTATTCAGACAGACAACATGATTTATCTGCCCTTGGCATTTAATCATTTTAATAATCATGTCAATAATTAGAAATGATATGCAAATAAATATATTTGCCTTTCATGAGAATATACATATTTAACATTTATTACATGAAATTTCCTATAATAATGGCTAAAATGTAGGTCACCCCCTTCAGAATTACAAAATTTTCAGTGGGGGTGTATTTGATTCTCTGATGCCAGCAACCCATTCCTGATATAATTTTTTCTAAATCTAATGTTCTTTTAAATCAAACATAATTCTCTTTCTTTTCATTGATTATTTTACCTACATTAGCTTTTCCTCTTTCCATAACTGAGCATTTTCTTACAAAAACCTGCTGATTTTTTTCATTTTTCATTTATACCGGGTACCTGATACCCTTATTGATTAACATGATCTGTCTTAAGAGATTATGAGAGATAATAAGAAAAACAAGCAAAACATATGCTAGATTAATCATTTTATTTCAAAATTTTGAAAGAAAAGTGGAAAAATGCTTCAATTTATAGACATTTTTTCTATTTCACAGGTACAGGTCTGATTGACTGGGGTGTGAAATATAACAGCCAGTGGTGTACTTCAGCTAGGACTGTCAGTCCCTATATTCATGAGGTGAGATAACCGATGGATATGTGTTCTAAATGTACTAAATTGACCACTTTTTATAAGTGTTTTCTATATCTCTATAGGAAAAACACCTACATAACCTTATACATGGGCGCAGACATTTTGGACACCCAAAGTTGTGCGGAGAAGAAAATGCTACACGGCACATGATTGGTCATTAAGAGAAAAGACTTGTTATGTATTTGACAAGTGAAATAAAGGTGATAAAAATCTCATATCAAGACTTAAGCTTCTTTGAGATATATAGGAGATACAGGTAAAAATTTGAAGGGAGGGGTGCACTTTGGTTAGAGATTTTCATTTGGTGCTGAACGCACCTAGTTGTAAACAAATGGAATTTGAAAGTAAAAGTGCAACGGCACGGTATATTTTTTCTGGCATGTTTTGTTTTGCAAGATCTCGAACTTTCACGGCAAGAAAGTCATTTGCCCAAAATTGAATATATGAATCAGTGACAGGGGCTCAACTTTGTATGGAAGTCTATGGGAAAACATTTGGTGGTGTTTGTCCTATAGAGTAGGTATGTATTGCATAGGTAAACATTGATTACAGCCAGAAAATCAATCAATTCCTATATTTTTGGCATTGGGATTATACTTTGGTTAATATTTACTATCTGTATAGAAATCAGAGGGTTTGGGTAAACTGAGGCCCCCAATGGGGACTCCACATGGTGCAAAAATGCCAAAATTTTCCCCTTTAGCTATCACATTTGCAATAAATGTACATGTAAATAATTTTTAATGAATATTTATGCTGAAATTTACTTGGAATGTTGTAAATAATACAATATTGATAATTATTGGCATCATTAATACACAAAATAGATGAATATCCCCCTCGCAGCTTGAGAAATTCATTTAAATCCATGTGTTTTATGAGTGTAGACATTGGTATAGATTGACTAAACATCTTTCAAATTTGTGTTAATCAGAGTTAATAAAATAATTCTTAACAATATTTGACTGTTTTGTTAACTAAATAGTTTACTTTCTTTTGACATAAGGGGCCTAATCCAGCTGCAAAGCAGATTTCAGTCATTTCATTAGTGCTGGTTTGAAATAAAAGTTGTGCTTTTGGTGTAACTGAGAGGTTACTAGTAGGATATTTTATTAAAATTACTGTACAATATATTGCAAAAGAAAATACATTGAAAATGCAAGAAATGTGCAAAATTATAAGTGAAAAAAATGGTGAAACGTGTTTCTAAATATCCCTCCCCCTTGTCAGATCCCATCTTGATATGCTGTAGAAAAAGGGGGGGGGGTATATTTGTGCTCTAATGATACTAAAAAATGAAGGAAAAGAATTTTAATGTAGTATATTTGAATAAAAAGAGTAATTCTTATCTGCAGTAATTTTTTTTAAATATCTTGAGCATTTTTTTTAGTATTATCTGAGTAAATTTTATTAAAACATTATTATTTTTAAGCTATTACATAACAAATGCTTATAAAAAATTCAAAAGATGGTGTAAATAATAATTAATTATAATATAAATTACTACATGCATGTATCAGTATGTTTTAATAAAATAAAATGTATTTCAGCTATGCATCATCAAGAAGGAGAAGTTTAATGAACCCTCCCCTCTTACAATGAACAACATATGGACACTCCCAGGATGAACACTTTGTATTCATTAAGAGTTCCCAGGTATGGTTTTCTTAGCAAATCTAGTTAATCTCTTAATATTTAAGTTATTTAGAACATTTTAAAGATTATTAGAATATAAACTTCCTCAGAACTGCAGTTATTTAAGCATTTTGCTTACAACTGAGCCCTGTATTCAGACAGACAACATGATTTATCTGCCCTTGGCATTTAATCATTTTAATAATCATGTCAATAATTAGAAATGATATGCAAATAAATATATTTGCCTTTCATGAGAATATACATATTTAACATTTATTACATGAAATTTCCTATAATAATGGCTAAAATGTAGGTCACCCCCTTCAGAATTACAAAATTTTCAGTGGGGGTGTATTTGATTCTCTGATGCCAGCAACCCATTCCTGATATAATTTTTTCTAAATCTAATGTTCTTTTAAATCAAACATAATTCTCTTTCTTTTCATTGATTATTTTACCTACATTAGCTTTTCCTCTTTCCATAACTGAGCATTTTCTTACAAAAACCTGCTGATTTTTTTCATTTTTCATTTATACCGGGTACCTGATACCCTTATTGATTAACATGATCTGTCTTAAGAGATTATGAGAGATAATAAGAAAAACAAGCAAAACATATGCTAGATTAATCATTTTATTTCAAAATTTTGAAAGAAAAGTGGAAAAATGCTTCAATTTATAGACATTTTTTCTATTTCACAGGTACAGGTCTGATTGACTGGGGTGTGAAATATAACAGCCAGTGGTGTACTTCAGCTAGGACTGTCAGTCCCTATATTCATGAGGTGAGATAACCGATGGATATGTGTTCTAAATGTACTAAATTGACCACTTTTTATAAGTGTTTTCTATATCTCTATAGGAAAAACACCTACATAACCTTATACATGGGCGCAGACATTTTGGACACCCAAAGTTGTGCGGAGAAGAAAATGCTACACGGCACATGATTGGTCATTAAGAGAAAAGACTTGTTATGTATTTGACAAGTGAAATAAAGGTGATAAAAATCTCATATCAAGACTTAAGCTTCTTTGAGATATATAGGAGATACAGGTAAAAATTTGAAGGGAGGGGTGCACTTTGGTTAGAGATTTTCATTTGGTGCTGAACGCACCTAGTTGTAAACAAATGGAATTTGAAAGTAAAAGTGCAACGGCACGGTATATTTTTTCTGGCATGTTTTGTTTTGCAAGATCTCGAACTTTCACGGCAAGAAAGTCATTTGCCCAAAATTGAATATATGAATCAGTGACAGGGGCTCAACTTTGTATGGAAGTCTATGGGAAAACATTTGGTGGTGTTTGTCCTATAGAGTAGGTATGTATTGCATAGGTAAACATTGATTACAGCCAGAAAATCAATCAATTCCTATATTTTTGGCATTGGGATTATACTTTGGTTAATATTTACTATCTGTATAGAAATCAGAGGGTTTGGGTAAACTGAGGCCCCCAATGGGGACTCCACATGGTGCAAAAATGCCAAAATTTTCCCCTTTAGCTATCACATTTGCAATAAATGTACATGTAAATAATTTTTAATGAATATTTATGCTGAAATTTACTTGGAATGTTGTAAATAATACAATATTGATAATTATTGGCATCATTAATACACAAAATAGATGAATATCCCCCTCGCAGCTTGAGAAATTCATTTAAATCCATGTGTTTTATGAGTGTAGACATTGGTATAGATTGACTAAACATCTTTCAAATTTGTGTTAATCAGAGTTAATAAAATAATTCTTAACAATATTTGACTGTTTTGTTAACTAAATAGTTTACTTTCTTTTGACATAAGGGGCCTAATCCAGCTGCAAAGCAGATTTCAGTCATTTCATTAGTGCTGGTTTGAAATAAAAGTTGTGCTTTTGGTGTAACTGAGAGGTTACTAGTAGGATATTTTATTAAAATTACTGTACAATATATTGCAAAAGAAAATACATTGAAAATGCAAGAAATGTGCAAAATTATAAGTGAAAAAAATGGTGAAACGTGTTTCTAAATATCCCTCCCCCTTGTCAGATCCCATCTTGATATGCTGTAGAAAAAGGGGGGGGGGTATATTTGTGCTCTAATGATACTAAAAAATGAAGGAAAAGAATTTTAATGTAGTATATTTGAATAAAAAGAGTAATTCTTATCTGCAGTAATTTTTTTTAAATATCTTGAGCATTTTTTTTAGTATTATCTGAGTAAATTTTATTAAAACATTATTATTTTTAAGCTATTACATAACAAATGCTTATAAAAAATTCAAAAGATGGTGTAAATAATAATTAATTATAATATAAATTACTACATGCATGTATCAGTATGTTTTAATAAAATAAAATGTATTTCAGCTATGCATCATCAAGAAGGAGAAGTTTAATGAACCCTCCCCTCTTACAATGAACAACATATGGACACTCCCAGGATGAACACTTTGTATTCATTAAGAGTTCCCAGGTATGGTTTTCTTAGCAAATCTAGTTAATCTCTTAATATTTAAGTTATTTAGAACATTTTAAAGATTATTAGAATATAAACTTCCTCAGAACTGCAGTTATTTAAGCATTTTGCTTACAACTGAGCCCTGTATTCAGACAGACAACATGATTTATCTGCCCTTGGCATTTAATCATTTTAATAATCATGTCAATAATTAGAAATGATATGCAAATAAATATATTTGCCTTTCATGAGAATATACATATTTAACATTTATTACATGAAATTTCCTATAATAATGGCTAAAATGTAGGTCACCCCCTTCAGAATTACAAAATTTTCAGTGGGGGTGTATTTGATTCTCTGATGCCAGCAACCCATTCCTGATATAATTTTTTCTAAATCTAATGTTCTTTTAAATCAAACATAATTCTCTTTCTTTTCATTGATTATTTTACCTACATTAGCTTTTCCTCTTTCCATAACTGAGCATTTTCTTACAAAAACCTGCTGATTTTTTTCATTTTTCATTTATACCGGGTACCTGATACCCTTATTGATTAACATGATCTGTCTTAAGAGATTATGAGAGATAATAAGAAAAACAAGCAAAACATATGCTAGATTAATCATTTTATTTCAAAATTTTGAAAGAAAAGTGGAAAAATGCTTCAATTTATAGACATTTTTTCTATTTCACAGGTACAGGTCTGATTGACTGGGGTGTGAAATATAACAGCCAGTGGTGTACTTCAGCTAGGACTGTCAGTCCCTATATTCATGAGGTGAGATAACCGATGGATATGTGTTCTAAATGTACTAAATTGACCACTTTTTATAAGTGTTTTCTATATCTCTATAGGAAAAACACCTACATAACCTTATACATGGGCGCAGACATTTTGGACACCCAAAGTTGTGCGGAGAAGAAAATGCTACACGGCACATGATTGGTCATTAAGAGAAAAGACTTGTTATGTATTTGACAAGTGAAATAAAGGTGATAAAAATCTCATATCAAGACTTAAGCTTCTTTGAGATATATAGGAGATACAGGTAAAAATTTGAAGGGAGGGGTGCACTTTGGTTAGAGATTTTCATTTGGTGCTGAACGCACCTAGTTGTAAACAAATGGAATTTGAAAGTAAAAGTGCAACGGCACGGTATATTTTTTCTGGCATGTTTTGTTTTGCAAGATCTCGAACTTTCACGGCAAGAAAGTCATTTGCCCAAAATTGAATATATGAATCAGTGACAGGGGCTCAACTTTGTATGGAAGTCTATGGGAAAACATTTGGTGGTGTTTGTCCTATAGAGTAGGTATGTATTGCATAGGTAAACATTGATTACAGCCAGAAAATCAATCAATTCCTATATTTTTGGCATTGGGATTATACTTTGGTTAATATTTACTATCTGTATAGAAATCAGAGGGTTTGGGTAAACTGAGGCCCCCAATGGGGACTCCACATGGTGCAAAAATGCCAAAATTTTCCCCTTTAGCTATCACATTTGCAATAAATGTACATGTAAATAATTTTTAATGAATATTTATGCTGAAATTTACTTGGAATGTTGTAAATAATACAATATTGATAATTATTGGCATCATTAATACACAAAATAGATGAATATCCCCCTCGCAGCTTGAGAAATTCATTTAAATCCATGTGTTTTATGAGTGTAGACATTGGTATAGATTGACTAAACATCTTTCAAATTTGTGTTAATCAGAGTTAATAAAATAATTCTTAACAATATTTGACTGTTTTGTTAACTAAATAGTTTACTTTCTTTTGACATAAGGGGCCTAATCCAGCTGCAAAGCAGATTTCAGTCATTTCATTAGTGCTGGTTTGAAATAAAAGTTGTGCTTTTGGTGTAACTGAGAGGTTACTAGTAGGATATTTTATTAAAATTACTGTACAATATATTGCAAAAGAAAATACATTGAAAATGCAAGAAATGTGCAAAATTATAAGTGAAAAAAATGGTGAAACGTGTTTCTAAATATCCCTCCCCCTTGTCAGATCCCATCTTGATATGCTGTAGAAAAAGGGGGGGGGGTATATTTGTGCTCTAATGATACTAAAAAATGAAGGAAAAGAATTTTAATGTAGTATATTTGAATAAAAAGAGTAATTCTTATCTGCAGTAATTTTTTTTAAATATCTTGAGCATTTTTTTTAGTATTATCTGAGTAAATTTTATTAAAACATTATTATTTTTAAGCTATTACATAACAAATGCTTATAAAAAATTCAAAAGATGGTGTAAATAATAATTAATTATAATATAAATTACTACATGCATGTATCAGTATGTTTTAATAAAATAAAATGTATTTCAGCTATGCATCATCAAGAAGGAGAAGTTTAATGAACCCTCCCCTCTTACAATGAACAACATATGGACACTCCCAGGATGAACACTTTGTATTCATTAAGAGTTCCCAGGTATGGTTTTCTTAGCAAATCTAGTTAATCTCTTAATATTTAAGTTATTTAGAACATTTTAAAGATTATTAGAATATAAACTTCCTCAGAACTGCAGTTATTTAAGCATTTTGCTTACAACTGAGCCCTGTATTCAGACAGACAACATGATTTATCTGCCCTTGGCATTTAATCATTTTAATAATCATGTCAATAATTAGAAATGATATGCAAATAAATATATTTGCCTTTCATGAGAATATACATATTTAACATTTATTACATGAAATTTCCTATAATAATGGCTAAAATGTAGGTCACCCCCTTCAGAATTACAAAATTTTCAGTGGGGGTGTATTTGATTCTCTGATGCCAGCAACCCATTCCTGATATAATTTTTTCTAAATCTAATGTTCTTTTAAATCAAACATAATTCTCTTTCTTTTCATTGATTATTTTACCTACATTAGCTTTTCCTCTTTCCATAACTGAGCATTTTCTTACAAAAACCTGCTGATTTTTTTCATTTTTCATTTATACCGGGTACCTGATACCCTTATTGATTAACATGATCTGTCTTAAGAGATTATGAGAGATAATAAGAAAAACAAGCAAAACATATGCTAGATTAATCATTTTATTTCAAAATTTTGAAAGAAAAGTGGAAAAATGCTTCAATTTATAGACATTTTTTCTATTTCACAGGTACAGGTCTGATTGACTGGGGTGTGAAATATAACAGCCAGTGGTGTACTTCAGCTAGGACTGTCAGTCCCTATATTCATGAGGTGAGATAACCGATGGATATGTGTTCTAAATGTACTAAATTGACCACTTTTTATAAGTGTTTTCTATATCTCTATAGGAAAAACACCTACATAACCTTATACATGGGCGCAGACATTTTGGACACCCAAAGTTGTGCGGAGAAGAAAATGCTACACGGCACATGATTGGTCATTAAGAGAAAAGACTTGTTATGTATTTGACAAGTGAAATAAAGGTGATAAAAATCTCATATCAAGACTTAAGCTTCTTTGAGATATATAGGAGATACAGGTAAAAATTTGAAGGGAGGGGTGCACTTTGGTTAGAGATTTTCATTTGGTGCTGAACGCACCTAGTTGTAAACAAATGGAATTTGAAAGTAAAAGTGCAACGGCACGGTATATTTTTTCTGGCATGTTTTGTTTTGCAAGATCTCGAACTTTCACGGCAAGAAAGTCATTTGCCCAAAATTGAATATATGAATCAGTGACAGGGGCTCAACTTTGTATGGAAGTCTATGGGAAAACATTTGGTGGTGTTTGTCCTATAGAGTAGGTATGTATTGCATAGGTAAACATTGATTACAGCCAGAAAATCAATCAATTCCTATATTTTTGGCATTGGGATTATACTTTGGTTAATATTTACTATCTGTATAGAAATCAGAGGGTTTGGGTAAACTGAGGCCCCCAATGGGGACTCCACATGGTGCAAAAATGCCAAAATTTTCCCCTTTAGCTATCACATTTGCAATAAATGTACATGTAAATAATTTTTAATGAATATTTATGCTGAAATTTACTTGGAATGTTGTAAATAATACAATATTGATAATTATTGGCATCATTAATACACAAAATAGATGAATATCCCCCTCGCAGCTTGAGAAATTCATTTAAATCCATGTGTTTTATGAGTGTAGACATTGGTATAGATTGACTAAACATCTTTCAAATTTGTGTTAATCAGAGTTAATAAAATAATTCTTAACAATATTTGACTGTTTTGTTAACTAAATAGTTTACTTTCTTTTGACATAAGGGGCCTAATCCAGCTGCAAAGCAGATTTCAGTCATTTCATTAGTGCTGGTTTGAAATAAAAGTTGTGCTTTTGGTGTAACTGAGAGGTTACTAGTAGGATATTTTATTAAAATTACTGTACAATATATTGCAAAAGAAAATACATTGAAAATGCAAGAAATGTGCAAAATTATAAGTGAAAAAAATGGTGAAACGTGTTTCTAAATATCCCTCCCCCTTGTCAGATCCCATCTTGATATGCTGTAGAAAAAGGGGGGGGGGGTATATTTGTGCTCTAATGATACTAAAAAATGAAGGAAAAGAATTTTAATGTAGTATATTTGAATAAAAAGAGTAATTCTTATCTGCAGTAATTTTTTTTAAATATCTTGAGCATTTTTTTTAGTATTATCTGAGTAAATTTTATTAAAACATTATTATTTTTAAGCTATTACATAACAAATGCTTATAAAAAATTCAAAAGATGGTGTAAATAATAATTAATTATAATATAAATTACTACATGCATGTATCAGTATGTTTTAATAAAATAAAATGTATTTCAGCTATGCATCATCAAGAAGGAGAAGTTTAATGAACCCTCCCCTCTTACAATGAACAACATATGGACACTCCCAGGATGAACACTTTGTATTCATTAAGAGTTCCCAGGTATGGTTTTCTTAGCAAATCTAGTTAATCTCTTAATATTTAAGTTATTTAGAACATTTTAAAGATTATTAGAATATAAACTTCCTCAGAACTGCAGTTATTTAAGCATTTTGCTTACAACTGAGCCCTGTATTCAGACAGACAACATGATTTATCTGCCCTTGGCATTTAATCATTTTAATAATCATGTCAATAATTAGAAATGATATGCAAATAAATATATTTGCCTTTCATGAGAATATACATATTTAACATTTATTACATGAAATTTCCTATAATAATGGCTAAAATGTAGGTCACCCCCTTCAGAATTACAAAATTTTCAGTGGGGGTGTATTTGATTCTCTGATGCCAGCAACCCATTCCTGATATAATTTTTTCTAAATCTAATGTTCTTTTAAATCAAACATAATTCTCTTTCTTTTCATTGATTATTTTACCTACATTAGCTTTTCCTCTTTCCATAACTGAGCATTTTCTTACAAAAACCTGCTGATTTTTTTCATTTTTCATTTATACCGGGTACCTGATACCCTTATTGATTAACATGATCTGTCTTAAGAGATTATGAGAGATAATAAGAAAAACAAGCAAAACATATGCTAGATTAATCATTTTATTTCAAAATTTTGAAAGAAAAGTGGAAAAATGCTTCAATTTATAGACATTTTTTCTATTTCACAGGTACAGGTCTGATTGACTGGGGTGTGAAATATAACAGCCAGTGGTGTACTTCAGCTAGGACTGTCAGTCCCTATATTCATGAGGTGAGATAACCGATGGATATGTGTTCTAAATGTACTAAATTGACCACTTTTTATAAGTGTTTTCTATATCTCTATAGGAAAAACACCTACATAACCTTATACATGGGCGCAGACATTTTGGACACCCAAAGTTGTGCGGAGAAGAAAATGCTACACGGCACATGATTGGTCATTAAGAGAAAAGACTTGTTATGTATTTGACAAGTGAAATAAAGGTGATAAAAATCTCATATCAAGACTTAAGCTTCTTTGAGATATATAGGAGATACAGGTAAAAATTTGAAGGGAGGGGTGCACTTTGGTTAGAGATTTTCATTTGGTGCTGAACGCACCTAGTTGTAAACAAATGGAATTTGAAAGTAAAAGTGCAACGGCACGGTATATTTTTTCTGGCATGTTTTGTTTTGCAAGATCTCGAACTTTCACGGCAAGAAAGTCATTTGCCCAAAATTGAATATATGAATCAGTGACAGGGGCTCAACTTTGTATGGAAGTCTATGGGAAAACATTTGGTGGTGTTTGTCCTATAGAGTAGGTATGTATTGCATAGGTAAACATTGATTACAGCCAGAAAATCAATCAATTCCTATATTTTTGGCATTGGGATTATACTTTGGTTAATATTTACTATCTGTATAGAAATCAGAGGGTTTGGGTAAACTGAGGCCCCCAATGGGGACTCCACATGGTGCAAAAATGCCAAAATTTTCCCCTTTAGCTATCACATTTGCAATAAATGTACATGTAAATAATTTTTAATGAATATTTATGCTGAAATTTACTTGGAATGTTGTAAATAATACAATATTGATAATTATTGGCATCATTAATACACAAAATAGATGAATATCCCCCTCGCAGCTTGAGAAATTCATTTAAATCCATGTGTTTTATGAGTGTAGACATTGGTATAGATTGACTAAACATCTTTCAAATTTGTGTTAATCAGAGTTAATAAAATAATTCTTAACAATATTTGACTGTTTTGTTAACTAAATAGTTTACTTTCTTTTGACATAAGGGGCCTAATCCAGCTGCAAAGCAGATTTCAGTCATTTCATTAGTGCTGGTTTGAAATAAAAGTTGTGCTTTTGGTGTAACTGAGAGGTTACTAGTAGGATATTTTATTAAAATTACTGTACAATATATTGCAAAAGAAAATACATTGAAAATGCAAGAAATGTGCAAAATTATAAGTGAAAAAAATGGTGAAACGTGTTTCTAAATATCCCTCCCCCTTGTCAGATCCCATCTTGATATGCTGTAGAAAAAGGGGGGGGGGTATATTTGTGCTCTAATGATACTAAAAAATGAAGGAAAAGAATTTTAATGTAGTATATTTGAATAAAAAGAGTAATTCTTATCTGCAGTAATTTTTTTTAAATATCTTGAGCATTTTTTTTAGTATTATCTGAGTAAATTTTATTAAAACATTATTATTTTTAAGCTATTACATAACAAATGCTTATAAAAAATTCAAAAGATGGTGTAAATAATAATTAATTATAATATAAATTACTACATGCATGTATCAGTATGTTTTAATAAAATAAAATGTATTTCAGCTATGCATCATCAAGAAGGAGAAGTTTAATGAACCCTCCCCTCTTACAATGAACAACATATGGACACTCCCAGGATGAACACTTTGTATTCATTAAGAGTTCCCAGGTATGGTTTTCTTAGCAAATCTAGTTAATCTCTTAATATTTAAGTTATTTAGAACATTTTAAAGATTATTAGAATATAAACTTCCTCAGAACTGCAGTTATTTAAGCATTTTGCTTACAACTGAGCCCTGTATTCAGACAGACAACATGATTTATCTGCCCTTGGCATTTAATCATTTTAATAATCATGTCAATAATTAGAAATGATATGCAAATAAATATATTTGCCTTTCATGAGAATATACATATTTAACATTTATTACATGAAATTTCCTATAATAATGGCTAAAATGTAGGTCACCCCCTTCAGAATTACAAAATTTTCAGTGGGGGTGTATTTGATTCTCTGATGCCAGCAACCCATTCCTGATATAATTTTTTCTAAATCTAATGTTCTTTTAAATCAAACATAATTCTCTTTCTTTTCATTGATTATTTTACCTACATTAGCTTTTCCTCTTTCCATAACTGAGCATTTTCTTACAAAAACCTGCTGATTTTTTTCATTTTTCATTTATACCGGGTACCTGATACCCTTATTGATTAACATGATCTGTCTTAAGAGATTATGAGAGATAATAAGAAAAACAAGCAAAACATATGCTAGATTAATCATTTTATTTCAAAATTTTGAAAGAAAAGTGGAAAAATGCTTCAATTTATAGACATTTTTTCTATTTCACAGGTATAGGTCTGATTGACTGGGGTGTGAAATATAACAGCCAGTGGTGTACTTCAGCTAGGACTGTCAGTCCCTATATTCATGAGGTGAGATAACCGATGGATATGTGTTCTAAATGTACTAAATTGACCACTTTTTATAAGTGTTTTCTATATCTCTATAGGAAAAACACCTACATAACCTTATACATGGGCGCAGACATTTTGGACACCCAAAGTTGTGCGGAGAAGAAAATGCTACACGGCACATGATTGGTCATTAAGAGAAAAGACTTGTTATGTATTTGACAAGTGAAATAAAGGTGATAAAAATCTCATATCAAGACTTAAGCTTCTTTGAGATATATAGGAGATACAGGTAAAAATTTGAAGGGAGGGGTGCACTTTGGTTAGAGATTTTCATTTGGTGCTGAACGCACCTAGTTGTAAACAAATGGAATTTGAAAGTAAAAGTGCAACGGCACGGTATATTTTTTCTGGCATGTTTTGTTTTGCAAGATCTCGAACTTTCACGGCAAGAAAGTCATTTGCCCAAAATTGAATATATGAATCAGTGACAGGGGCTCAACTTTGTATGGAAGTCTATGGGAAAACATTTGGTGGTGTTTGTCCTATAGAGTAGGTATGTATTGCATAGGTAAACATTGATTACAGCCAGAAAATCAATCAATTCCTATATTTTTGGCATTGGGATTATACTTTGGTTAATATTTACTATCTGTATAGAAATCAGAGGGTTTGGGTAAACTGAGGCCCCCAATGGGGACTCCACATGGTGCAAAAATGCCAAAATTTTCCCCTTTAGCTATCACATTTGCAATAAATGTACATGTAAATAATTTTTAATGAATATTTATGCTGAAATTTACTTGGAATGTTGTAAATAATACAATATTGATAATTATTGGCATCATTAATACACAAAATAGATGAATATCCCCCTCGCAGCTTGAGAAATTCATTTAAATCCATGTGTTTTATGAGTGTAGACATTGGTATAGATTGACTAAACATCTTTCAAATTTGTGTTAATCAGAGTTAATAAAATAATTCTTAACAATATTTGACTGTTTTGTTAACTAAATAGTTTACTTTCTTTTGACATAAGGGGCCTAATCCAGCTGCAAAGCAGATTTCAGTCATTTCATTAGTGCTGGTTTGAAATAAAAGTTGTGCTTTTGGTGTAACTGAGAGGTTACTAGTAGGATATTTTATTAAAATTACTGTACAATATATTGCAAAAGAAAATACATTGAAAATGCAAGAAATGTGCAAAATTATAAGTGAAAAAAATGGTGAAACGTGTTTCTAAATATCCCTCCCCCTTGTCAGATCCCATCTTGATATGCTGTAGAAAAAGGGGGGGGGGTATATTTGTGCTCTAATGATACTAAAAAATGAAGGAAAAGAATTTTAATGTAGTATATTTGAATAAAAAGAGTAATTCTTATCTGCAGTAATTTTTTTTAAATATCTTGAGCATTTTTTTTAGTATTATCTGAGTAAATTTTATTAAAACATTATTATTTTTAAGCTATTACATAACAAATGCTTATAAAAAATTCAAAAGATGGTGTAAATAATAATTAATTATAATATAAATTACTACATGCATGTATCAGTATGTTTTAATAAAATAAAATGTATTTCAGCTATGCATCATCAAGAAGGAGAAGTTTAATGAACCCTCCCCTCTTACAATGAACAACATATGGACACTCCCAGGATGAACACTTTGTATTCATTAAGAGTTCCCAGGTATGGTTTTCTTAGCAAATCTAGTTAATCTCTTAATATTTAAGTTATTTAGAACATTTTAAAGATTATTAGAATATAAACTTCCTCAGAACTGCAGTTATTTAAGCATTTTGCTTACAACTGAGCCCTGTATTCAGACAGACAACATGATTTATCTGCCCTTGGCATTTAATCATTTTAATAATCATGTCAATAATTAGAAATGATATGCAAATAAATATATTTGCCTTTCATGAGAATATACATATTTAACATTTATTACATGAAATTTCCTATAATAATGGCTAAAATGTAGGTCACCCCCTTCAGAATTACAAAATTTTCAGTGGGGGTGTATTTGATTCTCTGATGCCAGCAACCCATTCCTGATATAATTTTTTCTAAATCTAATGTTCTTTTAAATCAAACATAATTCTCTTTCTTTTCATTGATTATTTTACCTACATTAGCTTTTCCTCTTTCCATAACTGAGCATTTTCTTACAAAAACCTGCTGATTTTTTTCATTTTTCATTTATACCGGGTACCTGATACCCTTATTGATTAACATGATCTGTCTTAAGAGATTATGAGAGATAATAAGAAAAACAAGCAAAACATATGCTAGATTAATCATTTTATTTCAAAATTTTGAAAGAAAAGTGGAAAAATGCTTCAATTTATAGACATTTTTTCTATTTCACAGGTACAGGTCTGATTGACTGGGGTGTGAAATATAACAGCCAGTGGTGTACTTCAGCTAGGACTGTCAGTCCCTATATTCATGAGGTGAGATAACCGATGGATATGTGTTCTAAATGTACTAAATTGACCACTTTTTATAAGTGTTTTCTATATCTCTATAGGAAAAACACCTACATAACCTTATACATGGGCGCAGACATTTTGGACACCCAAAGTTGTGCGGAGAAGAAAATGCTACACGGCACATGATTGGTCATTAAGAGAAAAGACTTGTTATGTATTTGACAAGTGAAATAAAGGTGATAAAAATCTCATATCAAGACTTAAGCTTCTTTGAGATATATAGGAGATACAGGTAAAAATTTGAAGGGAGGGGTGCACTTTGGTTAGAGATTTTCATTTGGTGCTGAACGCACCTAGTTGTAAACAAATGGAATTTGAAAGTAAAAGTGCAACGGCACGGTATATTTTTTCTGGCATGTTTTGTTTTGCAAGATCTCGAACTTTCACGGCAAGAAAGTCATTTGCCCAAAATTGAATATATGAATCAGTGACAGGGGCTCAACTTTGTATGGAAGTCTATGGGAAAACATTTGGTGGTGTTTGTCCTATAGAGTAGGTATGTATTGCATAGGTAAACATTGATTACAGCCAGAAAATCAATCAATTCCTATATTTTTGGCATTGGGATTATACTTTGGTTAATATTTACTATCTGTATAGAAATCAGAGGGTTTGGGTAAACTGAGGCCCCCAATGGGGACTCCACATGGTGCAAAAATGCCAAAATTTTCCCCTTTAGCTATCACATTTGCAATAAATGTACATGTAAATAATTTTTAATGAATATTTATGCTGAAATTTACTTGGAATGTTGTAAATAATACAATATTGATAATTATTGGCATCATTAATACACAAAATAGATGAATATCCCCCTCGCAGCTTGAGAAATTCATTTAAATCCATGTGTTTTATGAGTGTAGACATTGGTATAGATTGACTAAACATCTTTCAAATTTGTGTTAATCAGAGTTAATAAAATAATTCTTAACAATATTTGACTGTTTTGTTAACTAAATAGTTTACTTTCTTTTGACATAAGGGGCCTAATCCAGCTGCAAAGCAGATTTCAGTCATTTCATTAGTGCTGGTTTGAAATAAAAGTTGTGCTTTTGGTGTAACTGAGAGGTTACTAGTAGGATATTTTATTAAAATTACTGTACAATATATTGCAAAAGAAAATACATTGAAAATGCAAGAAATGTGCAAAATTATAAGTGAAAAAAATGGTGAAACGTGTTTCTAAATATCCCTCCCCCTTGTCAGATCCCATCTTGATATGCTGTAGAAAAAGGGGGGGGGGGTATATTTGTGCTCTAATGATACTAAAAAATGAAGGAAAAGAATTTTAATGTAGTATATTTGAATAAAAAGAGTAATTCTTATCTGCAGTAATTTTTTTTAAATATCTTGAGCATTTTTTTTAGTATTATCTGAGTAAATTTTATTAAAACATTATTATTTTTAAGCTATTACATAACAAATGCTTATAAAAAATTCAAAAGATGGTGTAAATAATAATTAATTATAATATAAATTACTACATGCATGTATCAGTATGTTTTAATAAAATAAAATGTATTTCAGCTATGCATCATCAAGAAGGAGAAGTTTAATGAACCCTCCCCTCTTACAATGAACAACATATGGACACTCCCAGGATGAACACTTTGTATTCATTAAGAGTTCCCAGGTATGGTTTTCTTAGCAAATCTAGTTAATCTCTTAATATTTAAGTTATTTAGAACATTTTAAAGATTATTAGAATATAAACTTCCTCAGAACTGCAGTTATTTAAGCATTTTGCTTACAACTGAGCCCTGTATTCAGACAGACAACATGATTTATCTGCCCTTGGCATTTAATCATTTTAATAATCATGTCAATAATTAGAAATGATATGCAAATAAATATATTTGCCTTTCATGAGAATATACATATTTAACATTTATTACATGAAATTTCCTATAATAATGGCTAAAATGTAGGTCACCCCCTTCAGAATTACAAAATTTTCAGTGGGGGTGTATTTGATTCTCTGATGCCAGCAACCCATTCCTGATATAATTTTTTCTAAATCTAATGTTCTTTTAAATCAAACATAATTCTCTTTCTTTTCATTGATTATTTTACCTACATTAGCTTTTCCTCTTTCCATAACTGAGCATTTTCTTACAAAAACCTGCTGATTTTTTTCATTTTTCATTTATACCGGGTACCTGATACCCTTATTGATTAACATGATCTGTCTTAAGAGATTATGAGAGATAATAAGAAAAACAAGCAAAACATATGCTAGATTAATCATTTTATTTCAAAATTTTGAAAGAAAAGTGGAAAAATGCTTCAATTTATAGACATTTTTTCTATTTCACAGGTACAGGTCTGATTGACTGGGGTGTGAAATATAACAGCCAGTGGTGTACTTCAGCTAGGACTGTCAGTCCCTATATTCATGAGGTGAGATAACCGATGGATATGTGTTCTAAATGTACTAAATTGACCACTTTTTATAAGTGTTTTCTATATCTCTATAGGAAAAACACCTACATAACCTTATACATGGGCGCAGACATTTTGGACACCCAAAGTTGTGCGGAGAAGAAAATGCTACACGGCACATGATTGGTCATTAAGAGAAAAGACTTGTTATGTATTTGACAAGTGAAATAAAGGTGATAAAAATCTCATATCAAGACTTAAGCTTCTTTGAGATATATAGGAGATACAGGTAAAAATTTGAAGGGAGGGGTGCACTTTGGTTAGAGATTTTCATTTGGTGCTGAACGCACCTAGTTGTAAACAAATGGAATTTGAAAGTAAAAGTGCAACGGCACGGTATATTTTTTCTGGCATGTTTTGTTTTGCAAGATCTCGAACTTTCACGGCAAGAAAGTCATTTGCCCAAAATTGAATATATGAATCAGTGACAGGGGCTCAACTTTGTATGGAAGTCTATGGGAAAACATTTGGTGGTGTTTGTCCTATAGAGTAGGTATGTATTGCATAGGTAAACATTGATTACAGCCAGAAAATCAATCAATTCCTATATTTTTGGCATTGGGATTATACTTTGGTTAATATTTACTATCTGTATAGAAATCAGAGGGTTTGGGTAAACTGAGGCCCCCAATGGGGACTCCACATGGTGCAAAAATGCCAAAATTTTCCCCTTTAGCTATCACATTTGCAATAAATGTACATGTAAATAATTTTTAATGAATATTTATGCTGAAATTTACTTGGAATGTTGTAAATAATACAATATTGATAATTATTGGCATCATTAATACACAAAATAGATGAATATCCCCCTCGCAGCTTGAGAAATTCATTTAAATCCATGTGTTTTATGAGTGTAGACATTGGTATAGATTGACTAAACATCTTTCAAATTTGTGTTAATCAGAGTTAATAAAATAATTCTTAACAATATTTGACTGTTTTGTTAACTAAATAGTTTACTTTCTTTTGACATAAGGGGCCTAATCCAGCTGCAAAGCAGATTTCAGTCATTTCATTAGTGCTGGTTTGAAATAAAAGTTGTGCTTTTGGTGTAACTGAGAGGTTACTAGTAGGATATTTTATTAAAATTACTGTACAATATATTGCAAAAGAAAATACATTGAAAATGCAAGAAATGTGCAAAATTATAAGTGAAAAAAATGGTGAAACGTGTTTCTAAATATCCCTCCCCCTTGTCAGATCCCATCTTGATATGCTGTAGAAAAAGGGGGGGGGGTATATTTGTGCTCTAATGATACTAAAAAATGAAGGAAAAGAATTTTAATGTAGTATATTTGAATAAAAAGAGTAATTCTTATCTGCAGTAATTTTTTTTAAATATCTTGAGCATTTTTTTTAGTATTATCTGAGTAAATTTTATTAAAACATTATTATTTTTAAGCTATTACATAACAAATGCTTATAAAAAATTCAAAAGATGGTGTAAATAATAATTAATTATAATATAAATTACTACATGCATGTATCAGTATGTTTTAATAAAATAAAATGTATTTCAGCTATGCATCATCAAGAAGGAGAAGTTTAATGAACCCTCCCCTCTTACAATGAACAACATATGGACACTCCCAGGATGAACACTTTGTATTCATTAAGAGTTCCCAGGTATGGTTTTCTTAGCAAATCTAGTTAATCTCTTAATATTTAAGTTATTTAGAACATTTTAAAGATTATTAGAATATAAACTTCCTCAGAACTGCAGTTATTTAAGCATTTTGCTTACAACTGAGCCCTGTATTCAGACAGACAACATGATTTATCTGCCCTTGGCATTTAATCATTTTAATAATCATGTCAATAATTAGAAATGATATGCAAATAAATATATTTGCCTTTCATGAGAATATACATATTTAACATTTATTACATGAAATTTCCTATAATAATGGCTAAAATGTAGGTCACCCCCTTCAGAATTACAAAATTTTCAGTGGGGGTGTATTTGATTCTCTGATGCCAGCAACCCATTCCTGATATAATTTTTTCTAAATCTAATGTTCTTTTAAATCAAACATAATTCTCTTTCTTTTCATTGATTATTTTACCTACATTAGCTTTTCCTCTTTCCATAACTGAGCATTTTCTTACAAAAACCTGCTGATTTTTTTCATTTTTCATTTATACCGGGTACCTGATACCCTTATTGATTAACATGATCTGTCTTAAGAGATTATGAGAGATAATAAGAAAAACAAGCAAAACATATGCTAGATTAATCATTTTATTTCAAAATTTTGAAAGAAAAGTGGAAAAATGCTTCAATTTATAGACATTTTTTCTATTTCACAGGTACAGGTCTGATTGACTGGGGTGTGAAATATAACAGCCAGTGGTGTACTTCAGCTAGGACTGTCAGTCCCTATATTCATGAGGTGAGATAACCGATGGATATGTGTTCTAAATGTACTAAATTGACCACTTTTTATAAGTGTTTTCTATATCTCTATAGGAAAAACACCTACATAACCTTATACATGGGCGCAGACATTTTGGACACCCAAAGTTGTGCGGAGAAGAAAATGCTACACGGCACATGATTGGTCATTAAGAGAAAAGACTTGTTATGTATTTGACAAGTGAAATAAAGGTGATAAAAATCTCATATCAAGACTTAAGCTTCTTTGAGATATATAGGAGATACAGGTAAAAATTTGAAGGGAGGGGTGCACTTTGGTTAGAGATTTTCATTTGGTGCTGAACGCACCTAGTTGTAAACAAATGGAATTTGAAAGTAAAAGTGCAACGGCACGGTATATTTTTTCTGGCATGTTTTGTTTTGCAAGATCTCGAACTTTCACGGCAAGAAAGTCATTTGCCCAAAATTGAATATATGAATCAGTGACAGGGGCTCAACTTTGTATGGAAGTCTATGGGAAAACATTTGGTGGTGTTTGTCCTATAGAGTAGGTATGTATTGCATAGGTAAACATTGATTACAGCCAGAAAATCAATCAATTCCTATATTTTTGGCATTGGGATTATACTTTGGTTAATATTTACTATCTGTATAGAAATCAGAGGGTTTGGGTAAACTGAGGCCCCCAATGGGGACTCCACATGGTGCAAAAATGCCAAAATTTTCCCCTTTAGCTATCACATTTGCAATAAATGTACATGTAAATAATTTTTAATGAATATTTATGCTGAAATTTACTTGGAATGTTGTAAATAATACAATATTGATAATTATTGGCATCATTAATACACAAAATAGATGAATATCCCCCTCGCAGCTTGAGAAATTCATTTAAATCCATGTGTTTTATGAGTGTAGACATTGGTATAGATTGACTAAACATCTTTCAAATTTGTGTTAATCAGAGTTAATAAAATAATTCTTAACAATATTTGACTGTTTTGTTAACTAAATAGTTTACTTTCTTTTGACATAAGGGGCCTAATCCAGCTGCAAAGCAGATTTCAGTCATTTCATTAGTGCTGGTTTGAAATAAAAGTTGTGCTTTTGGTGTAACTGAGAGGTTACTAGTAGGATATTTTATTAAAATTACTGTACAATATATTGCAAAAGAAAATACATTGAAAATGCAAGAAATGTGCAAAATTATAAGTGAAAAAAATGGTGAAACGTGTTTCTAAATATCCCTCCCCCTTGTCAGATCCCATCTTGATATGCTGTAGAAAAAGGGGGGGGGGTATATTTGTGCTCTAATGATACTAAAAAATGAAGGAAAAGAATTTTAATGTAGTATATTTGAATAAAAAGAGTAATTCTTATCTGCAGTAATTTTTTTTAAATATCTTGAGCATTTTTTTTAGTATTATCTGAGTAAATTTTATTAAAACATTATTATTTTTAAGCTATTACATAACAAATGCTTATAAAAAATTCAAAAGATGGTGTAAATAATAATTAATTATAATATAAATTACTACATGCATGTATCAGTATGTTTTAATAAAATAAAATGTATTTCAGCTATGCATCATCAAGAAGGAGAAGTTTAATGAACCCTCCCCTCTTACAATGAACAACATATGGACACTCCCAGGATGAACACTTTGTATTCATTAAGAGTTCCCAGGTATGGTTTTCTTAGCAAATCTAGTTAATCTCTTAATATTTAAGTTATTTAGAACATTTTAAAGATTATTAGAATATAAACTTCCTCAGAACTGCAGTTATTTAAGCATTTTGCTTACAACTGAGCCCTGTATTCAGACAGACAACATGATTTATCTGCCCTTGGCATTTAATCATTTTAATAATCATGTCAATAATTAGAAATGATATGCAAATAAATATATTTGCCTTTCATGAGAATATACATATTTAACATTTATTACATGAAATTTCCTATAATAATGGCTAAAATGTAGGTCACCCCCTTCAGAATTACAAAATTTTCAGTGGGGGTGTATTTGATTCTCTGATGCCAGCAACCCATTCCTGATATAATTTTTTCTAAATCTAATGTTCTTTTAAATCAAACATAATTCTCTTTCTTTTCATTGATTATTTTACCTACATTAGCTTTTCCTCTTTCCATAACTGAGCATTTTCTTACAAAAACCTGCTGATTTTTTTCATTTTTCATTTATACCGGGTACCTGATACCCTTATTGATTAACATGATCTGTCTTAAGAGATTATGAGAGATAATAAGAAAAACAAGCAAAACATATGCTAGATTAATCATTTTATTTCAAAATTTTGAAAGAAAAGTGGAAAAATGCTTCAATTTATAGACATTTTTTCTATTTCACAGGTACAGGTCTGATTGACTGGGGTGTGAAATATAACAGCCAGTGGTGTACTTCAGCTAGGACTGTCAGTCCCTATATTCATGAGGTGAGATAACCGATGGATATGTGTTCTAAATGTACTAAATTGACCACTTTTTATAAGTGTTTTCTATATCTCTATAGGAAAAACACCTACATAACCTTATACATGGGCGCAGACATTTTGGACACCCAAAGTTGTGCGGAGAAGAAAATGCTACACGGCACATGATTGGTCATTAAGAGAAAAGACTTGTTATGTATTTGACAAGTGAAATAAAGGTGATAAAAATCTCATATCAAGACTTAAGCTTCTTTGAGATATATAGGAGATACAGGTAAAAATTTGAAGGGAGGGGTGCACTTTGGTTAGAGATTTTCATTTGGTGCTGAACGCACCTAGTTGTAAACAAATGGAATTTGAAAGTAAAAGTGCAACGGCACGGTATATTTTTTCTGGCATGTTTTGTTTTGCAAGATCTCGAACTTTCACGGCAAGAAAGTCATTTGCCCAAAATTGAATATATGAATCAGTGACAGGGGCTCAACTTTGTATGGAAGTCTATGGGAAAACATTTGGTGGTGTTTGTCCTATAGAGTAGGTATGTATTGCATAGGTAAACATTGATTACAGCCAGAAAATCAATCAATTCCTATATTTTTGGCATTGGGATTATACTTTGGTTAATATTTACTATCTGTATAGAAATCAGAGGGTTTGGGTAAACTGAGGCCCCCAATGGGGACTCCACATGGTGCAAAAATGCCAAAATTTTCCCCTTTAGCTATCACATTTGCAATAAATGTACATGTAAATAATTTTTAATGAATATTTATGCTGAAATTTACTTGGAATGTTGTAAATAATACAATATTGATAATTATTGGCATCATTAATACACAAAATAGATGAATATCCCCCTCGCAGCTTGAGAAATTCATTTAAATCCATGTGTTTTATGAGTGTAGACATTGGTATAGATTGACTAAACATCTTTCAAATTTGTGTTAATCAGAGTTAATAAAATAATTCTTAACAATATTTGACTGTTTTGTTAACTAAATAGTTTACTTTCTTTTGACATAAGGGGCCTAATCCAGCTGCAAAGCAGATTTCAGTCATTTCATTAGTGCTGGTTTGAAATAAAAGTTGTGCTTTTGGTGTAACTGAGAGGTTACTAGTAGGATATTTTATTAAAATTACTGTACAATATATTGCAAAAGAAAATACATTGAAAATGCAAGAAATGTGCAAAATTATAAGTGAAAAAAATGGTGAAACGTGTTTCTAAATATCCCTCCCCCTTGTCAGATCCCATCTTGATATGCTGTAGAAAAAGGGGGGGGGGGGTATATTTGTGCTCTAATGATACTAAAAAATGAAGGAAAAGAATTTTAATGTAGTATATTTGAATAAAAAGAGTAATTCTTATCTGCAGTAATTTTTTTTAAATATCTTGAGCATTTTTTTTAGTATTATCTGAGTAAATTTTATTAAAACATTATTATTTTTAAGCTATTACATAACAAATGCTTATAAAAAATTCAAAAGATGGTGTAAATAATAATTAATTATAATATAAATTACTACATGCATGTATCAGTATGTTTTAATAAAATAAAATGTATTTCAGCTATGCATCATCAAGAAGGAGAAGTTTAATGAACCCTCCCCTCTTACAATGAACAACATATGGACACTCCCAGGATGAACACTTTGTATTCATTAAGAGTTCCCAGGTATGGTTTTCTTAGCAAATCTAGTTAATCTCTTAATATTTAAGTTATTTAGAACATTTTAAAGATTATTAGAATATAAACTTCCTCAGAACTGCAGTTATTTAAGCATTTTGCTTACAACTGAGCCCTGTATTCAGACAGACAACATGATTTATCTGCCCTTGGCATTTAATCATTTTAATAATCATGTCAATAATTAGAAATGATATGCAAATAAATATATTTGCCTTTCATGAGAATATACATATTTAACATTTATTACATGAAATTTCCTATAATAATGGCTAAAATGTAGGTCACCCCTTCAGAATTACAAAATTTTCAGTGGGGGTGTATTTGATTCTCTGATGCCAGCAACCCATTCCTGATATAATTTTTTCTAAATCTAATGTTCTTTTAAATCAAACATAATTCTCTTTCTTTTCATTGATTATTTTACCTACATTAGCTTTTCCTCTTTCCATAACTGAGCATTTTCTTACAAAAACCTGCTGATTTTTTTCATTTTTCATTTATACCGGGTACCTGATACCCTTATTGATTAACATGATCTGTCTTAAGAGATTATGAGAGATAATAAGAAAAACAAGCAAAACATATGCTAGATTAATCATTTTATTTCAAAATTTTGAAAGAAAAGTGGAAAAATGCTTCAATTTATAGACATTTTTTCTATTTCACAGGTACAGGTCTGATTGACTGGGGTGTGAAATATAACAGCCAGTGGTGTACTTCAGCTAGGACTGTCAGTCCCTATATTCATGAGGTGAGATAACCGATGGATATGTGTTCTAAATGTACTAAATTGACCACTTTTTATAAGTGTTTTCTATATCTCTATAGGAAAAACACCTACATAACCTTATACATGGGCGCAGACATTTTGGACACCCAAAGTTGTGCGGAGAAGAAAATGCTACACGGCACATGATTGGTCATTAAGAGAAAAGACTTGTTATGTATTTGACAAGTGAAATAAAGGTGATAAAAATCTCATATCAAGACTTAAGCTTCTTTGAGATATATAGGAGATACAGGTAAAAATTTGAAGGGAGGGGTGCACTTTGGTTAGAGATTTTCATTTGGTGCTGAACGCACCTAGTTGTAAACAAATGGAATTTGAAAGTAAAAGTGCAACGGCACGGTATATTTTTTCTGGCATGTTTTGTTTTGCAAGATCTCGAACTTTCACGGCAAGAAAGTCATTTGCCCAAAATTGAATATATGAATCAGTGACAGGGGCTCAACTTTGTATGGAAGTCTATGGGAAAACATTTGGTGGTGTTTGTCCTATAGAGTAGGTATGTATTGCATAGGTAAACATTGATTACAGCCAGAAAATCAATCAATTCCTATATTTTTGGCATTGGGATTATACTTTGGTTAATATTTACTATCTGTATAGAAATCAGAGGGTTTGGGTAAACTGAGGCCCCCAATGGGGACTCCACATGGTGCAAAAATGCCAAAATTTTCCCCTTTAGCTATCACATTTGCAATAAATGTACATGTAAATAATTTTTAATGAATATTTATGCTGAAATTTACTTGGAATGTTGTAAATAATACAATATTGATAATTATTGGCATCATTAATACACAAAATAGATGAATATCCCCCTCGCAGCTTGAGAAATTCATTTAAATCCATGTGTTTTATGAGTGTAGACATTGGTATAGATTGACTAAACATCTTTCAAATTTGTGTTAATCAGAGTTAATAAAATAATTCTTAACAATATTTGACTGTTTTGTTAACTAAATAGTTTACTTTCTTTTGACATAAGGGGCCTAATCCAGCTGCAAAGCAGATTTCAGTCATTTCATTAGTGCTGGTTTGAAATAAAAGTTGTGCTTTTGGTGTAACTGAGAGGTTACTAGTAGGATATTTTATTAAAATTACTGTACAATATATTGCAAAAGAAAATACATTGAAAATGCAAGAAATGTGCAAAATTATAAGTGAAAAAATGGTGAAACGTGTTTCTAAATATCCCTCCCCCTTGTCAGATCCCATCTTGATATGCTGTAGAAAAAGGGGGGGGGGGTATATTTGTGCTCTAATGATACTAAAAAATGAAGGAAAAGAATTTTAATGTAGTATATTTGAATAAAAAGAGTAATTCTTATCTGCAGTAATTTTTTTTAAATATCTTGAGCATTTTTTTTAGTATTATCTGAGTAAATTTTATTAAAACATTATTATTTTTAAGCTATTACATAACAAATGCTTATAAAAAATTCAAAAGATGGTGTAAATAATAATTAATTATAATATAAATTACTACATGCATGTATCAGTATGTTTTAATAAAATAAAATGTATTTCAGCTATGCATCATCAAGAAGGAGAAGTTTAATGAACCCTCCCCTCTTACAATGAACAACATATGGACACTCCCAGGATGAACACTTTGTATTCATTAAGAGTTCCCAGGTATGGTTTTCTTAGCAAATCTAGTTAATCTCTTAATATTTAAGTTATTTAGAACATTTTAAAGATTATTAGAATATAAACTTCCTCAGAACTGCAGTTATTTAAGCATTTTGCTTACAACTGAGCCCTGTATTCAGACAGACAACATGATTTATCTGCCCTTGGCATTTAATCATTTTAATAATCATGTCAATAATTAGAAATGATATGCAAATAAATATATTTGCCTTTCATGAGAATATACATATTTAACATTTATTACATGAAATTTCCTATAATAATGGCTAAAATGTAGGTCACCCCCTTCAGAATTACAAAATTTTCAGTGGGGGTGTATTTGATTCTCTGATGCCAGCAACCCATTCCTGATATAATTTTTTCTAAATCTAATGTTCTTTTAAATCAAACATAATTCTCTTTCTTTTCATTGATTATTTTACCTACATTAGCTTTTCCTCTTTCCATAACTGAGCATTTTCTTACAAAAACCTGCTGATTTTTTTCATTTTTCATTTATACCGGGTACCTGATACCCTTATTGATTAACATGATCTGTCTTAAGAGATTATGAGAGATAATAAGAAAAACAAGCAAAACATATGCTAGATTAATCATTTTATTTCAAAATTTTGAAAGAAAAGTGGAAAAATGCTTCAATTTATAGACATTTTTTCTATTTCACAGGTACAGGTCTGATTGACTGGGGTGTGAAATATAACAGCCAGTGGTGTACTTCAGCTAGGACTGTCAGTCCCTATATTCATGAGGTGAGATAACCGATGGATATGTGTTCTAAATGTACTAAATTGACCACTTTTTATAAGTGTTTTCTATATCTCTATAGGAAAAACACCTACATAACCTTATACATGGGCGCAGACATTTTGGACACCCAAAGTTGTGCGGAGAAGAAAATGCTACACGGCACATGATTGGTCATTAAGAGAAAAGACTTGTTATGTATTTGACAAGTGAAATAAAGGTGATAAAAATCTCATATCAAGACTTAAGCTTCTTTGAGATATATAGGAGATACAGGTAAAAATTTGAAGGGAGGGGTGCACTTTGGTTAGAGATTTTCATTTGGTGCTGAACGCACCTAGTTGTAAACAAATGGAATTTGAAAGTAAAAGTGCAACGGCACGGTATATTTTTTCTGGCATGTTTTGTTTTGCAAGATCTCGAACTTTCACGGCAAGAAAGTCATTTGCCCAAAATTGAATATATGAATCAGTGACAGGGGCTCAACTTTGTATGGAAGTCTATGGGAAAACATTTGGTGGTGTTTGTCCTATAGAGTAGGTATGTATTGCATAGGTAAACATTGATTACAGCCAGAAAATCAATCAATTCCTATATTTTTGGCATTGGGATTATACTTTGGTTAATATTTACTATCTGTATAGAAATCAGAGGGTTTGGGTAAACTGAGGCCCCCAATGGGGACTCCACATGGTGCAAAAATGCCAAAATTTTCCCCTTTAGCTATCACATTTGCAATAAATGTACATGTAAATAATTTTTAATGAATATTTATGCTGAAATTTACTTGGAATGTTGTAAATAATACAATATTGATAATTATTGGCATCATTAATACACAAAATAGATGAATATCCCCCTCGCAGCTTGAGAAATTCATTTAAATCCATGTGTTTTATGAGTGTAGACATTGGTATAGATTGACTAAACATCTTTCAAATTTGTGTTAATCAGAGTTAATAAAATAATTCTTAACAATATTTGACTGTTTTGTTAACTAAATAGTTTACTTTCTTTTGACATAAGGGGCCTAATCCAGCTGCAAAGCAGATTTCAGTCATTTCATTAGTGCTGGTTTGAAATAAAAGTTGTGCTTTTGGTGTAACTGAGAGGTTACTAGTAGGATATTTTATTAAAATTACTGTACAATATATTGCAAAAGAAAAT
>NW_026890065.1:0-21403 GCF_033153115.1 Saccostrea echinata
GTAGCGATAACAAGGTTTTTCGCACAAGGGGGGCAAGAACTTTTTAATGCGTCAGGCTTAGGGGTTGAAAAGTGAAATCTGAAAATAGTTTTAAAAGGACATATGATGTATTTAATGTTATGTAATATATGTTGTAAGACAAAAGAGATTTTAAAAGAGCTCTATTTCTCATATTTAGAGTGACCTTGACCTTTGACCTTGAACAGATTTTGAAGGTCAAATGATGAAGAATCCAATGCAGTTGGTTTCGTGTCTCTACGATTAATCGTTTAAATTTTTTTCATTATACATAAAGAACAAAAACTTTCAGGGGGCAATTACTCTTCAAAGTGCTCGATCTATCATTTCGCAATACCAAGATTGAAAAGTATTCTTAAGTAGTCGAAGACATCGGTGAAGGTTTCGTAACTCTAGGGTTTACGGTTTCGGAGGAGTAGCGATAACAAGGATTTATTGCGAAAGGGGTTATAACTCCTCGAGGGTTCAAAGTTCATATACGCAGGGTCAACTGCAAAAATCTTTTACCAAGTACATTCTTATGGACCATGAATCTTTTCGATAAATCTTGAAACTCAAAAACACGCGGCGGAAAAATAATAATAATAATAAACAGAACAATTTCAATAGGACTTTCCACAGAAAGGTGGAAAGCCCTAATAAGATGAAAGAGACATCAAAAGCACTGACTTTTTCATGTTTTGAATGACCTTGACCTTTGACCTTGACCTAAATTTCAAGGTCAAAGTCCCTAAAGTAGTCGAAGACGCTGTCGAAGGATTCGCATCTCTACGGTCAATGGTTTCGGAGGAGTAGCGATAACAAGGTTTTTCGCACAAGGGGCCAGAACTTTTTAATGCGTCAGGCTTAGGGGTTGAAAAGTGAAATCTGAAAATAGTTTTAAAAGGACATATGATGTATTTAATGTTATGTAATATATGTTGTAAGACAAAAGAGATATAAAAAGAGCTATATTTCTCATATTTAGAGTGACCTTGACCTTTGACCTTGAACAGATTTTGAAGGTCAGATGATGAAGAATCCAATGCAGTTGGTTTCGTGTCTCTACGATTAATCGGTTTCATTATTTTCATTATATGTAAAAGAACAAAAACTTTCAGGGGGCAATAACTCATCATTGTGCTCCAACTATCATTTCACAATGAAAGACTGAAAAGTCTTCTCAAGTAGTCGAAGACATCGGTGAAGGTTTCGTAACTCTAGGGTTTACGGTTTCAGAGGAGTAGCGATAACAAGCTTTTATTGCGAAAGGGTTCATAACTCTTTGAGGGGTCAAAGTTCATATACGCAGGGTCAACTGCAAAAATCTTTTACGGAGTACATTCTTATGAAGTATAAATCTTTTCGATAGATCTTGAAACTCAAAATCACACGGCGGAAAAATAATAAAAAATAATAATAATAAGAAACAGAAGAATATCAATAGGTCTTTCCACAGAAAGGTGGAAAGACCTAATAAAACACTAGTAGACTAATTGTTCACAGAACAATTAGAGGTCTTTCCACCTTTTTAAGTGTTTCCATGTAATTTGGGCTGTAAAAAAAGAAGAAAACTGAAGGGGGAAAAAAAAAAAAAAAAAAAAAAATTGTTCTTCCAGCAGGGATCGAACTCGGAACCCTTAGCTTGAAAGGCAGGCGCGCTAACCACTACGCCACCAATTCCGATGAAGATTTATGCAGTAAACTACCTATTCAAGAATAAAAAATTGTTGTACAACGTAGTTATCGAAATTGAATAGTTTTGAGAAACATGTTTCCATATCATTTGGCTTACAAAAGAACAGAAGAAAGAAAGAAAGAAAAAGAAGAAGAAAAAAGCAACAAAATAAATAAAAAATCAAAAATTCGTATTTTGCTATAGATTTATTGTCGGGCTCGTTTCTTTATAGAGTTCAAAAGGTCTTTGCGCATCTCCAAAAAAAGATGTTTTTTTTTTTTTTTTTTTTTTTTTTTTTGCGATTTAGGGGCCAATTTTTCTCTCTTTCCCCTTCTCTCTTCCTTTCTCTTCTTCTCTCTTCCTTTCTCTCTCTCTCTCTCTCTCTCTCTCTCTTTTCTTTTTGCTTCCGTGTTGATGGCATTTGTTTACATAGTTACCATGGAAGTACAATGCATGCATGACATGTGTTTTACTGTGCATATCGTAATTCTATTTTTGTGCACTGTGCATTCGAAGGTTTAATTTGAGGTGTTAAATGTTCTGATTTAGTTAAACTACTTAGAAAAGTGCCGATGAAATAAATCGGACTCGAGGCTAATGGTATGTAGGTCGTCATATAGGAAAACATGGACTGGACTCAAAGCGACCTGACTGCGGATCCTAAGATTGTTGCAGGCTCAGTAAGAAGATTCCTGAATGAAACAAGCTTCCATGTGGGTTATATTAAATGCAGCTATGATAAATAAAATGATCTACATGCATTTTAAGAAGAAAACAAGATAATTAAAGCGTGGAATAGTTTATTTCATACATTTATATTGGTTTAACACCCCCCCCCCTTTCATATATTCTGTATTTCTCGTATTTTGGATGACCTTGACCTTTGACCTTGACCTAATTTTCAAGGTCAAAGTTTCTAAAGTAGTCGAAGACACTGTCGAAGGTTTCGCATCTCTACGCTCAATGGTTTCGGAGGAGTAGCGATAACAAGGTTTTTCGCACAAGGGGCAAGAACTTTTTAATGCGTCAGGCTTAGGGGTTGAAAAGTGAAATCTGAAAATAGTTTTAAAAGGACATATGATGTATTTAATGTTATGTAATATATGTTGTAAGACAAAAGAGATTTTAAAAGAGCTCTATTTCTCATATTTAGAGTGACCTTGACCTTTGACCTTGAACAGATTTTGAAGGTCAAATGATGAAGAATCCAATGCAGTTGGTTTCGTGTCTCTACGATTAATCGTTTAAATTTTTTTCATTATACATAAAGAACAAAAACTTTCAGGGGGCAATTACTCTTCAAAGTGCTCGATCTATCATTTCGCAATACCAAGATTGAAAAGTATTCTTAAGTAGTCGAAGACATCGGTGAAGGTTTCGTAACTCTAGGGTTTACGGTTTCGGAGGAGTAGCGATAACAAGGATTTATTGCGAAAGGGGTTATAACTCCTCGAGGGTTCAAAGTTCATATACGCAGGGTCAACTGCAAAAATCTTTTACCAAGTACATTCTTATGGACCATGAATCTTTTCGATAAATCTTGAAACTCAAAAACACGCGGCGGAAAAATAATAATAATAATAAACAGAACAATTTCAATAGGACTTTCCACAGAAAGGTGGAAAGCCCTAATAAGATGAAAGAGACATCAAAAGCACTGACTTTTTCATGTTTTGAATGACCTTGACCTTTGACCTTGACCTAAATTTCAAGGTCAAAGTCCCTAAAGTAGTCGAAGACGCTGTCGAAGGATTCGCATCTCTACGGTCAATGGTTTCGGAGGAGTAGCGATAACAAGGTTTTTCGCACAAGGGGCCAGAACTTTTTAATGCGTCAGGCTTAGGGGTTGAAAAGTGAAATCTGAAAATAGTTTTAAAAGGACATATGATGTATTTAATGTTATGTAATATATGTTGTAAGACAAAAGAGATATAAAAAGAGCTATATTTCTCATATTTAGAGTGACCTTGACCTTTGACCTTGAACAGATTTTGAAGGTCAGATGATGAAGAATCCAATGCAGTTGGTTTCGTGTCTCTACGATTAATCGGTTTCATTATTTTCATTATATGTAAAAGAACAAAAACTTTCAGGGGGCAATAACTCATCATTGTGCTCCAACTATCATTTCACAATGAAAGACTGAAAAGTCTTCTCAAGTAGTCGAAGACATCGGTGAAGGTTTCGTAACTCTAGGGTTTACGGTTTCAGAGGAGTAGCGATAACAAGCTTTTATTGCGAAAGGGTTCATAACTCTTTGAGGGGTCAAAGTTCATATACGCAGGGTCAACTGCAAAAATCTTTTACGGAGTACATTCTTATGAAGTATAAATCTTTTCGATAGATCTTGAAACTCAAAATCACACGGCGGAAAAATAATAAAAAATAATAATAATAAGAAACAGAAGAATATCAATAGGTCTTTCCACAGAAAGGTGGAAAGACCTAATAAAACACTAGTAGACTAATTGTTCACAGAACAATTAGAGGTCTTTCCACCTTTTTAAGTGTTTCCATGTAATTTGGGCTGTAAAAAAAGAAGAAAACTGAAGGGGGAAAAAAAAAAAAAAAAAAAAAAATTGTTCTTCCAGCAGGGATCGAACTCGGAACCCTTAGCTTGAAAGGCAGGCGCGCTAACCACTACGCCACCAATTCCGATGAAGATTTATGCAGTAAACTACCTATTCAAGAATAAAAAATTGTTGTACAACGTAGTTATCGAAATTGAATAGTTTTGAGAAACATGTTTCCATATCATTTGGCTTACAAAAGAACAGAAGAAAGAAAGAAAGAAAAAGAAGAAGAAAAAAGCAACAAAATAAATAAAAAATCAAAAATTCGTATTTTGCTATAGATTTATTGTCGGGCTCGTTTCTTTATAGAGTTCAAAAGGTCTTTGCGCATCTCCAAAAAAAGATGTTTTTTTTTTTTTTTTTTTTTTTTTTTTTTTGCGATTTAGGGGCCAATTTTTCTCTCTTTCCCCTTCTCTCTTCCTTTCTCTTCTTCTCTCTTCCTTTCTCTCTCTCTCTCTCTCTCTCTCTCTCTTTTCTTTTTGCTTCCGTGTTGATGGCATTTGTTTACATAGTTACCATGGAAGTACAATGCATGCATGACATGTGTTTTACTGTGCATATCGTAATTCTATTTTTGTGCACTGTGCATTCGAAGGTTTAATTTGAGGTGTTAAATGTTCTGATTTAGTTAAACTACTTAGAAAAGTGCCGATGAAATAAATCGGACTCGAGGCTAATGGTATGTAGGTCGTCATATAGGAAAACATGGACTGGACTCAAAGCGACCTGACTGCGGATCCTAAGATTGTTGCAGGCTCAGTAAGAAGATTCCTGAATGAAACAAGCTTCCATGTGGGTTATATTAAATGCAGCTATGATAAATAAAATGATCTACATGCATTTTAAGAAGAAAACAAGATAATTAAAGCGTGGAATAGTTTATTTCATACATTTATATTGGTTTAACACCCCCCCCCCCCTTTCATATATTCTGTATTTCTCGTATTTTGGATGACCTTGACCTTTGACCTTGACCTAATTTTCAAGGTCAAAGTTTCTAAAGTAGTCGAAGACACTGTCGAAGGTTTCGCATCTCTACGCTCAATGGTTTCGGAGGAGTAGCGATAACAAGGTTTTTCGCACAAGGGGCAAGAACTTTTTAATGCGTCAGGCTTAGGGGTTGAAAAGTGAAATCTGAAAATAGTTTTAAAAGGACATATGATGTATTTAATGTTATGTAATATATGTTGTAAGACAAAAGAGATTTTAAAAGAGCTCTATTTCTCATATTTAGAGTGACCTTGACCTTTGACCTTGAACAGATTTTGAAGGTCAAATGATGAAGAATCCAATGCAGTTGGTTTCGTGTCTCTACGATTAATCGTTTAAATTTTTTTCATTATACATAAAGAACAAAAACTTTCAGGGGGCAATTACTCTTCAAAGTGCTCGATCTATCATTTCGCAATACCAAGATTGAAAAGTATTCTTAAGTAGTCGAAGACATCGGTGAAGGTTTCGTAACTCTAGGGTTTACGGTTTCGGAGGAGTAGCGATAACAAGGATTTATTGCGAAAGGGGTTATAACTCCTCGAGGGTTCAAAGTTCATATACGCAGGGTCAACTGCAAAAATCTTTTACCAAGTACATTCTTATGGACCATGAATCTTTTCGATAAATCTTGAAACTCAAAAACACGCGGCGGAAAAATAATAATAATAATAAACAGAACAATTTCAATAGGACTTTCCACAGAAAGGTGGAAAGCCCTAATAAGATGAAAGAGACATCAAAAGCACTGACTTTTTCATGTTTTGAATGACCTTGACCTTTGACCTTGACCTAAATTTCAAGGTCAAAGTCCCTAAAGTAGTCGAAGACGCTGTCGAAGGATTCGCATCTCTACGGTCAATGGTTTCGGAGGAGTAGCGATAACAAGGTTTTTCGCACAAGGGGCCAGAACTTTTTAATGCGTCAGGCTTAGGGGTTGAAAAGTGAAATCTGAAAATAGTTTTAAAAGGACATATGATGTATTTAATGTTATGTAATATATGTTGTAAGACAAAAGAGATATAAAAAGAGCTATATTTCTCATATTTAGAGTGACCTTGACCTTTGACCTTGAACAGATTTTGAAGGTCAGATGATGAAGAATCCAATGCAGTTGGTTTCGTGTCTCTACGATTAATCGGTTTCATTATTTTCATTATATGTAAAAGAACAAAAACTTTCAGGGGGCAATAACTCATCATTGTGCTCCAACTATCATTTCACAATGAAAGACTGAAAAGTCTTCTCAAGTAGTCGAAGACATCGGTGAAGGTTTCGTAACTCTAGGGTTTACGGTTTCAGAGGAGTAGCGATAACAAGCTTTTATTGCGAAAGGGTTCATAACTCTTTGAGGGGTCAAAGTTCATATACGCAGGGTCAACTGCAAAAATCTTTTACGGAGTACATTCTTATGAAGTATAAATCTTTTCGATAGATCTTGAAACTCAAAATCACACGGCGGAAAAATAATAAAAAATAATAATAATAAGAAACAGAAGAATATCAATAGGTCTTTCCACAGAAAGGTGGAAAGACCTAATAAAACACTAGTAGACTAATTGTTCACAGAACAATTAGAGGTCTTTCCACCTTTTTAAGTGTTTCCATGTAATTTGGGCTGTAAAAAAAGAAGAAAACTGAAGGGGGAAAAAAAAAAAAAAAAAAAAAAATTGTTCTTCCAGCAGGGATCGAACTCGGAACCCTTAGCTTGAAAGGCAGGCGCGCTAACCACTACGCCACCAATTCCGATGAAGATTTATGCAGTAAACTACCTATTCAAGAATAAAAAATTGTTGTACAACGTAGTTATCGAAATTGAATAGTTTTGAGAAACATGTTTCCATATCATTTGGCTTACAAAAGAACAGAAGAAAGAAAGAAAGAAAAAGAAGAAGAAAAAAGCAACAAAATAAATAAAAAATCAAAAATTCGTATTTTGCTATAGATTTATTGTCGGGCTCGTTTCTTTATAGAGTTCAAAAGGTCTTTGCGCATCTCCAAAAAAAGATGTTTTTTTTTTTTTTTTTTTTTTTTTTTTTTGCGATTTAGGGGCCAATTTTTCTCTCTTTCCCCTTCTCTCTTCCTTTCTCTTCTTCTCTCTTCCTTTCTCTCTCTCTCTCTCTCTCTCTCTCTCTTTTCTTTTTGCTTCCGTGTTGATGGCATTTGTTTACATAGTTACCATGGAAGTACAATGCATGCATGACATGTGTTTTACTGTGCATATCGTAATTCTATTTTTGTGCACTGTGCATTCGAAGGTTTAATTTGAGGTGTTAAATGTTCTGATTTAGTTAAACTACTTAGAAAAGTGCCGATGAAATAAATCGGACTCGAGGCTAATGGTATGTAGGTCGTCATATAGGAAAACATGGACTGGACTCAAAGCGACCTGACTGCGGATCCTAAGATTGTTGCAGGCTCAGTAAGAAGATTCCTGAATGAAACAAGCTTCCATGTGGGTTATATTAAATGCAGCTATGATAAATAAAATGATCTACATGCATTTTAAGAAGAAAACAAGATAATTAAAGCGTGGAATAGTTTATTTCATACATTTATATTGGTTTAACACCCCCCCCCCCCCTTTCATATATTCTGTATTTCTCGTATTTTGGATGACCTTGACCTTTGACCTTGACCTAATTTTCAAGGTCAAAGTTTCTAAAGTAGTCGAAGACACTGTCGAAGGTTTCGCATCTCTACGCTCAATGGTTTCGGAGGAGTAGCGATAACAAGGTTTTTCGCACAAGGGGCAAGAACTTTTTAATGCGTCAGGCTTAGGGGTTGAAAAGTGAAATCTGAAAATAGTTTTAAAAGGACATATGATGTATTTAATGTTATGTAATATATGTTGTAAGACAAAAGAGATTTTAAAAGAGCTCTATTTCTCATATTTAGAGTGACCTTGACCTTTGACCTTGAACAGATTTTGAAGGTCAGATGATGAAGAATCCAATGCAGTTGGTTTCGTGTCTCTACGATTAATCGGTTTCATTATTTTCATTATACGTAAAAGAACAAAAACTTTCAGGGGGCAATAACTCATCATTGTGCTCCAACTATCATTTCACAATGAAAGACTGAAAAGTCTTCTCAAGTAGTCGAAGACATCGGTGAAGGTTTCGTAACTCTAGGGTTTACGGTTTCAGAGGAGTAGCGATAACAAGCTTTTATTGCGAAAGGGTTCATAACTCTTCGAGGGGTCAAAGTTCATATACGCAGGGTCAACTGCAAAAATCTTTTACCAAGTACATTCTTATGGACCATGAATCTTTTCGATAAATCTTGAAACTCAAAAACACGCGGCGGAAAAATAATAATAATAATAAACAGAACAATTTCAATAGGACTTTCCACAGAAAGGTGGAAAGCCCTAATAAGATGAAAGAGACATCAAAAGCACTGACTTTTTCATGTTTTGAATGACCTTGACCTTTGACCTTGACCTAAATTTCAAGGTCAAAGTCCCTAAAGTAGTCGAAGACGCTGTCGAAGGATTCGCATCTCTACGGTCAATGGTTTCGGAGGAGTAGCGATAACAAGGTTTTTCGCACAAGGGGCCAGAACTTTTTAATGCGTCAGGCTTAGGGGTTGAAAAGTGAAATCTGAAAATAGTTTTAAAAGGACATATGATGTATTTAATGTTATGTAATATATGTTGTAAGACAAAAGAGATATAAAAAGAGCTATATTTCTCATATTTAGAGTGACCTTGACCTTTGACCTTGAACAGATTTTGAAGGTCAGATGATGAAGAATCCAATGCAGTTGGTTTCGTGTCTCTACGATTAATCGGTTTCATTATTTTCATTATATGTAAAAGAACAAAAACTTTCAGGGGGCAATAACTCATCATTGTGCTCCAACTATCATTTCACAATGAAAGACTGAAAAGTCTTCTCAAGTAGTCGAAGACATCGGTGAAGGTTTCGTAACTCTAGGGTTTACGGTTTCAGAGGAGTAGCGATAACAAGCTTTTATTGCGAAAGGGTTCATAACTCTTTGAGGGGTCAAAGTTCATATACGCAGGGTCAACTGCAAAAATCTTTTACGGAGTACATTCTTATGAAGTATAAATCTTTTCGATAGATCTTGAAACTCAAAATCACACGGCGGAAAAATAATAAAAAATAATAATAATAAGAAACAGAAGAATATCAATAGGTCTTTCCACAGAAAGGTGGAAAGACCTAATAAAACACTAGTAGACTAATTGTTCACAGAACAATTAGAGGTCTTTCCACCTTTTTAAGTGTTTCCATGTAATTTGGGCTGTAAAAAAAGAAGAAAACTGAAGGGGGAAAAAAAAAAAAAAAAAAAAAAATTGTTCTTCCAGCAGGGATCGAACTCGGAACCCTTAGCTTGAAAGGCAGGCGCGCTAACCACTACGCCACCAATTCCGATGAAGATTTATGCAGTAAACTACCTATTCAAGAATAAAAAATTGTTGTACAACGTAGTTATCGAAATTGAATAGTTTTGAGAAACATGTTTCCATATCATTTCGCTTACAAAAGAACAGAAGAAAGAAAGAAAGAAAAAGAAGAAGAAAAAAGCAACAAAATAAATAAAAAATCAAAAATTCGTATTTTGCTATAGATTTATTGTCGGGCTCGTTTCTTTATAGAGTTCAAAAGGTCTTTGCGCATCTCCAAAAAAAGATGTTTTTTTTTTTTTTTTTTTTTTTTTTTTTTTGCGATTTAGGGGCCAATTTTTCTCTCTTTCCCCTTCTCTCTTCCTTTCTCTTCTTCTCTCTTCCTTTCTCTCTCTCTCTCTCTCTCTCTCTCTCTTTTCTTTTTGCTTCCGTGTTGATGGCATTTGTTTACATAGTTACCATGGAAGTACAATGCATGCATGACATGTGTTTTACTGTGCATATCGTAATTCTATTTTTGTGCACTGTGCATTCGAAGGTTTAATTTGAGGTGTTAAATGTTCTGATTTAGTTAAACTACTTAGAAAAGTGCCGATGAAATAAATCGGACTCGAGGCTAATGGTATGTAGGTCGTCATATAGGAAAACATGGACTGGACTCAAAGCGACCTGACTGCGGATCCTAAGATTGTTGCAGGCTCAGTAAGAAGATTCCTGAATGAAACAAGCTTCCATGTGGGTTATATTAAATGCAGCTATGATAAATAAAATGATCTACATGCATTTTAAGAAGAAAACAAGATAATTAAAGCGTGGAATAGTTTATTTCATACATTTATATTGGTTTAACACCCCCCCCCCCCCTTTCATATATTCTGTATTTCTCGTATTTTGGATGACCTTGACCTTTGACCTTGACCTAATTTTCAAGGTCAAAGTTTCTAAAGTAGTCGAAGACACTGTCGAAGGTTTCGCATCTCTACGCTCAATGGTTTCGGAGGAGTAGCGATAACAAGGTTTTTCGCACAAGGGGCAAGAACTTTTTAATGCGTCAGGCTTAGGGGTTGAAAAGTGAAATCTGAAAATAGTTTTAAAAGGACATATGATGTATTTAATGTTATGTAATATATGTTGTAAGACAAAAGAGATTTTAAAAGAGCTCTATTTCTCATATTTAGAGTGACCTTGACCTTTGACCTTGAACAGATTTTGAAGGTCAGATGATGAAGAATCCAATGCAGTTGGTTTCGTGTCTCTACGATTAATCGGTTTCATTATTTTCATTATACGTAAAAGAACAAAAACTTTCAGGGGGCAATAACTCATCATTGTGCTCCAACTATCATTTCACAATGAAAGACTGAAAAGTCTTCTCAAGTAGTCGAAGACATCGGTGAAGGTTTCGTAACTCTAGGGTTTACGGTTTCAGAGGAGTAGCGATAACAAGCTTTTATTGCGAAAGGGTTCATAACTCTTCGAGGGGTCAAAGTTCATATACGCAGGGTCAACTGCAAAAATCTTTTACCAAGTACATTCTTATGGACCATGAATCTTTTCGATAAATCTTGAAACTCAAAAACACGCGGCGGAAAAATAATAATAATAATAAACAGAACAATTTCAATAGGACTTTCCACAGAAAGGTGGAAAGCCCTAATAAGATGAAAGAGACATCAAAAGCACTGACTTTTTCATGTTTTGAATGACCTTGACCTTTGACCTTGACCTAAATTTCAAGGTCAAAGTCCCTAAAGTAGTCGAAGACGCTGTCGAAGGATTCGCATCTCTACGGTCAATGGTTTCGGAGGAGTAGCGATAACAAGGTTTTTCGCACAAGGGGCCAGAACTTTTTAATGCGTCAGGCTTAGGGGTTGAAAAGTGAAATCTGAAAATAGTTTTAAAAGGACATATGATGTATTTAATGTTATGTAATATATGTTGTAAGACAAAAGAGATATAAAAAGAGCTATATTTCTCATATTTAGAGTGACCTTGACCTTTGACCTTGAACAGATTTTGAAGGTCAGATGATGAAGAATCCAATGCAGTTGGTTTCGTGTCTCTACGATTAATCGGTTTCATTATTTTCATTATATGTAAAAGAACAAAAACTTTCAGGGGGCAATAACTCATCATTGTGCTCCAACTATCATTTCACAATGAAAGACTGAAAAGTCTTCTCAAGTAGTCGAAGACATCGGTGAAGGTTTCGTAACTCTAGGGTTTACGGTTTCAGAGGAGTAGCGATAACAAGCTTTTATTGCGAAAGGGTTCATAACTCTTTGAGGGGTCAAAGTTCATATACGCAGGGTCAACTGCAAAAATCTTTTACGGAGTACATTCTTATGAAGTATAAATCTTTTCGATAGATCTTGAAACTCAAAATCACACGGCGGAAAAATAATAAAAAATAATAATAATAAGAAACAGAAGAATATCAATAGGTCTTTCCACAGAAAGGTGGAAAGACCTAATAAAACACTAGTAGACTAATTGTTCACAGAACAATTAGAGGTCTTTCCACCTTTTTAAGTGTTTCCATGTAATTTGGGCTGTAAAAAAAGAAGAAAACTGAAGGGGGAAAAAAAAAAAAAAAAAAAAAATTGTTCTTCCAGCAGGGATCGAACTCGGAACCCTTAGCTTGAAAGGCAGGCGCGCTAACCACTACGCCACCAATTCCGATGAAGATTTATGCAGTAAACTACCTATTCAAGAATAAAAAATTGTTGTACAACGTAGTTATCGAAATTGAATAGTTTTGAGAAACATGTTTCCATATCATTTCGCTTACAAAAGAACAGAAGAAAGAAAGAAAGAAAAAGAAGAAGAAAAAAGCAACAAAATAAATAAAAAATCAAAAATTCGTATTTTGCTATAGATTTATTGTCGGGCTCGTTTCTTTATAGAGTTCAAAAGGTCTTTGCGCATCTCCAAAAAAAGATGTTTTTTTTTTTTTTTTTTTTTTTTTTTTTTTGCGATTTAGGGGCCAATTTTTCTCTCTTTCCCCTTCTCTCTTCCTTTCTCTTCTTCTCTCTTCCTTTCTCTCTCTCTCTCTCTCTCTCTCTCTCTTTTCTTTTTGCTTCCGTGTTGATGGCATTTGTTTACATAGTTACCATGGAAGTACAATGCATGCATGACATGTGTTTTACTGTGCATATCGTAATTCTATTTTTGTGCACTGTGCATTCGAAGGTTTAATTTGAGGTGTTAAATGTTCTGATTTAGTTAAACTACTTAGAAAAGTGCCGATGAAATAAATCGGACTCGAGGCTAATGGTATGTAGGTCGTCATATAGGAAAACATGGACTGGACTCAAAGCGACCTGACTGCGGATCCTAAGATTGTTGCAGGCTCAGTAAGAAGATTCCTGAATGAAACAAGCTTCCATGTGGGTTATATTAAATGCAGCTATGATAAATAAAATGATCTACATGCATTTTAAGAAGAAAACAAGATAATTAAAGCGTGGAATAGTTTATTTCATACATTTATATTGGTTTAACACCCCCCCCCCCTTTCATATATTCTGTATTTCTCGTATTTTGGATGACCTTGACCTTTGACCTTGACCTAATTTTCAAGGTCAAAGTTTCTAAAGTAGTCGAAGACACTGTCGAAGGTTTCGCATCTCTACGCTCAATGGTTTCGGAGGAGTAGCGATAACAAGGTTTTTCGCACAAGGGGCAAGAACTTTTTAATGCGTCAGGCTTAGGGGTTGAAAAGTGAAATCTGAAAATAGTTTTAAAAGGACATATGATGTATTTAATGTTATGTAATATATGTTGTAAGACAAAAGAGATTTTAAAAGAGCTCTATTTCTCATATTTAGAGTGACCTTGACCTTTGACCTTGAACAGATTTTGAAGGTCAAATGATGAAGAATCCAATGCAGTTGGTTTCGTGTCTCTACGATTAATCGTTTAAATTTTTTTCATTATACATAAAGAACAAAAACTTTCAGGGGGCAATTACTCTTCAAAGTGCTCGATCTATCATTTCGCAATACCAAGATTGAAAAGTATTCTTAAGTAGTCGAAGACATCGGTGAAGGTTTCGTAACTCTAGGGTTTACGGTTTCGGAGGAGTAGCGATAACAAGGATTTATTGCGAAAGGGGTTATAACTCCTCGAGGGTTCAAAGTTCATATACGCAGGGTCAACTGCAAAAATCTTTTACCAAGTACATTCTTATGGACCATGAATCTTTTCGATAAATCTTGAAACTCAAAAACACGCGGCGGAAAAATAATAATAATAATAAACAGAACAATTTCAATAGGACTTTCCACAGAAAGGTGGAAAGCCCTAATAAGATGAAAGAGACATCAAAAGCACTGACTTTTTCATGTTTTGAATGACCTTGACCTTTGACCTTGACCTAAATTTCAAGGTCAAAGTCCCTAAAGTAGTCGAAGACGCTGTCGAAGGATTCGCATCTCTACGGTCAATGGTTTCGGAGGAGTAGCGATAACAAGGTTTTTCGCACAAGGGGCCAGAACTTTTTAATGCGTCAGGCTTAGGGGTTGAAAAGTGAAATCTGAAAATAGTTTTAAAAGGACATATGATGTATTTAATGTTATGTAATATATGTTGTAAGACAAAAGAGATATAAAAAGAGCTCTATTTCTCATATTTAGAGTGACCTTGACCTTTGACCTTGAACAGATTTTGAAGGTCAGATGATGAAGAATCCAATGCAGTTGGTTTCGTGTCTCTACGATTAATCGGTTTCATTATTTTCATTATATGTAAAAGAACAAAAACTTTCAGGGGGCAATAACTCATCATTGTGCTCCAACTATCATTTCACAATGAAAGACTGAAAAGTCTTCTCAAGTAGTCGAAGACATCGGTGAAGGTTTCGTAACTCTAGGGTTTACGGTTTCAGAGGAGTAGCGATAACAAGCTTTTATTGCGAAAGGGTTCATAACTCTTTGAGGGGTCAAAGTTCATATACGCAGGGTCAACTGCAAAAATCTTTTACGGAGTACATTCTTATGAAGTATAAATCTTTTCGATAGATCTTGAAACTCAAAATCACACGGCGGAAAAATAATAAAAAATAATAATAATAAGAAACAGAAGAATATCAATAGGTCTTTCCACAGAAAGGTGGAAAGACCTAATAAAACACTAGTAGACTAATTGTTCACAGAACAATTAGAGGTCTTTCCACCTTTTTAAGTGTTTCCATGTAATTTGGGCTGTAAAAAAAGAAGAAAACTGAAGGGGGAAAAAAAAAAAAAAAAAAAAAAATTGTTCTTCCAGCAGGGATCGAACTCGGAACCCTTAGCTTGAAAGGCAGGCGCGCTAACCACTACGCCACCAATTCCGATGAAGATTTATGCAGTAAACTACCTATTCAAGAATAAAAAATTGTTGTACAACGTAGTTATCGAAATTGAATAGTTTTGAGAAACATGTTTCCATATCATTTGGCTTACAAAAGAACAGAAGAAAGAAAGAAAGAAAAAGAAGAAGAAAAAAGCAACAAAATAAATAAAAAATCAAAAATTCGTATTTTGCTATAGATTTATTGTCGGGCTCGTTTCTTTATAGAGTTCAAAAGGTCTTTGCGCATCTCCAAAAAAAGATGTTTTTTTTTTTTTTTTTTTTTTTTTTTTTTTGCGATTTAGGGGCCAATTTTTCTCTCTTTCCCCTTCTCTCTTCCTTTCTCTTCTTCTCTCTTCCTTTCTCTCTCTCTCTCTCTCTCTCTCTCTCTCTCTTTTCTTTTTGCTTCCGTGTTGATGGCATTTGTTTACATAGTTACCATGGAAGTACAATGCATGCATGACATGTGTTTTACTGTGCATATCGTAATTCTATTTTTGTGCACTGTGCATTCGAAGGTTTAATTTGAGGTGTTAAATGTTCTGATTTAGTTAAACTACTTAGAAAAGTGCCGATGAAATAAATCGGACTCGAGGCTAATGGTATGTAGGTCGTCATATAGGAAAACATGGACTGGACTCAAAGCGACCTGACTGCGGATCCTAAGATTGTTGCAGGCTCAGTAAGAAGATTCCTGAATGAAACAAGCTTCCATGTGGGTTATATTAAATGCAGCTATGATAAATAAAATGATCTACATGCATTTTAAGAAGAAAACAAGATAATTAAAGCGTGGAATAGTTTATTTCATACATTTATATTGGTTTAACACCCCCCCCCCCTTTCATATATTCTGTATTTCTCGTATTTTGGATGACCTTGACCTTTGACCTTGACCTAATTTTCAAGGTCAAAGTTTCTAAAGTAGTCGAAGACACTGTCGAAGGTTTCGCATCTCTACGCTCAATGGTTTCGGAGGAGTAGCGATAACAAGGTTTTTCGCACAAGGGGCAAGAACTTTTTAATGCGTCAGGCTTAGGGGTTGAAAAGTGAAATCTGAAAATAGTTTTAAAAGGACATATGATGTATTTAATGTTATGTAATATATGTTGTAAGACAAAAGAGATTTTAAAAGAGCTCTATTTCTCATATTTAGAGTGACCTTGACCTTTGACCTTGAACAGATTTTGAAGGTCAAATGATGAAGAATCCAATGCAGTTGGTTTCGTGTCTCTACGATTAATCGTTTAAATTTTTTTCATTATACATAAAGAACAAAAACTTTCAGGGGGCAATTACTCTTCAAAGTGCTCGATCTATCATTTCGCAATACCAAGATTGAAAAGTATTCTTAAGTAGTCGAAGACATCGGTGAAGGTTTCGTAACTCTAGGGTTTACGGTTTCGGAGGAGTAGCGATAACAAGGATTTATTGCGAAAGGGGTTATAACTCCTCGAGGGTTCAAAGTTCATATACGCAGGGTCAACTGCAAAAATCTTTTACCAAGTACATTCTTATGGACCATGAATCTTTTCGATAAATCTTGAAACTCAAAAACACGCGGCGGAAAAATAATAATAATAATAAACAGAACAATTTCAATAGGACTTTCCACAGAAAGGTGGAAAGCCCTAATAAGATGAAAGAGACATCAAAAGCACTGACTTTTTCATGTTTTGAATGACCTTGACCTTTGACCTTGACCTAAATTTCAAGGTCAAAGTCCCTAAAGTAGTCGAAGACGCTGTCGAAGGATTCGCATCTCTACGGTCAATGGTTTCGGAGGAGTAGCGATAACAAGGTTTTTCGCACAAGGGGCCAGAACTTTTTAATGCGTCAGGCTTAGGGGTTGAAAAGTGAAATCTGAAAATAGTTTTAAAAGGACATATGATGTATTTAATGTTATGTAATATATGTTGTAAGACAAAAGAGATATAAAAAGAGCTCTATTTCTCATATTTAGAGTGACCTTGACCTTTGACCTTGAACAGATTTTGAAGGTCAGATGATGAAGAATCCAATGCAGTTGGTTTCGTGTCTCTACGATTAATCGGTTTCATTATTTTCATTATATGTAAAAGAACAAAAACTTTCAGGGGGCAATAACTCATCATTGTGCTCCAACTATCATTTCACAATGAAAGACTGAAAAGTCTTCTCAAGTAGTCGAAGACATCGGTGAAGGTTTCGTAACTCTAGGGTTTACGGTTTCAGAGGAGTAGCGATAACAAGCTTTTATTGCGAAAGGGTTCATAACTCTTTGAGGGGTCAAAGTTCATATACGCAGGGTCAACTGCAAAAATCTTTTACGGAGTACATTCTTATGAAGTATAAATCTTTTCGATAGATCTTGAAACTCAAAATCACACGGCGGAAAAATAATAAAAAATAATAATAATAAGAAACAGAAGAATATCAATAGGTCTTTCCACAGAAAGGTGGAAAGACCTAATAAAACACTAGTAGACTAATTGTTCACAGAACAATTAGAGGTCTTTCCACCTTTTTAAGTGTTTCCATGTAATTTGGGCTGTAAAAAAAGAAGAAAACTGAAGGGGGAAAAAAAAAAAAAAAAAAAAAAATTGTTCTTCCAGCAGGGATCGAACTCGGAACCCTTAGCTTGAAAGGCAGGCGCGCTAACCACTACGCCACCAATTCCGATGAAGATTTATGCAGTAAACTACCTATTCAAGAATAAAAAATTGTTGTACAACGTAGTTATCGAAATTGAATAGTTTTGAGAAACATGTTTCCATATCATTTGGCTTACAAAAGAACAGAAGAAAGAAAGAAAGAAAAAGAAGAAGAAAAAAGCAACAAAATAAATAAAAAATCAAAAATTCGTATTTTGCTATAGATTTATTGTCGGGCTCGTTTCTTTATAGAGTTCAAAAGGTCTTTGCGCATCTCCAAAAAAAGATGTTTTTTTTTTTTTTTTTTTTTTTTTTTTTTTGCGATTTAGGGGCCAATTTTTCTCTCTTTCCCCTTCTCTCTTCCTTTCTCTTCTTCTCTCTTCCTTTCTCTCTCTCTCTCTCTCTCTCTCTCTCTCTCTTTTCTTTTTGCTTCCGTGTTGATGGCATTTGTTTACATAGTTACCATGGAAGTACAATGCATGCATGACATGTGTTTTACTGTGCATATCGTAATTCTATTTTTGTGCACTGTGCATTCGAAGGTTTAATTTGAGGTGTTAAATGTTCTGATTTAGTTAAACTACTTAGAAAAGTGCCGATGAAATAAATCGGACTCGAGGCTAATGGTATGTAGGTCGTCATATAGGAAAACATGGACTGGACTCAAAGCGACCTGACTGCGGATCCTAAGATTGTTGCAGGCTCAGTAAGAAGATTCCTGAATGAAACAAGCTTCCATGTGGGTTATATTAAATGCAGCTATGATAAATAAAATGATCTACATGCATTTTAAGAAGAAAACAAGATAATTAAAGCGTGGAATAGTTTATTTCATACATTTATATTGGTTTAACACCCCCCCCCCCTTTCATATATTCTGTATTTCTCGTATTTTGGATGACCTTGACCTTTGACCTTGACCTAATTTTCAAGGTCAAAGTTTCTAAAGTAGTCGAAGACACTGTCGAAGGTTTCGCATCTCTACGCTCAATGGTTTCGGAGGAGTAGCGATAACAAGGTTTTTCGCACAAGGGGCAAGAACTTTTTAATGCGTCAGGCTTAGGGGTTGAAAAGTGAAATCTGAAAATAGTTTTAAAAGGACATATGATGTATTTAATGTTATGTAATATATGTTGTAAGACAAAAGAGATTTTAAAAGAGCTCTATTTCTCATATTTAGAGTGACCTTGACCTTTGACCTTGAACAGATTTTGAAGGTCAAATGATGAAGAATCCAATGCAGTTGGTTTCGTGTCTCTACGATTAATCGTTTAAATTTTTTTCATTATACATAAAGAACAAAAACTTTCAGGGGGCAATTACTCTTCAAAGTGCTCGATCTATCATTTCGCAATACCAAGATTGAAAAGTATTCTTAAGTAGTCGAAGACATCGGTGAAGGTTTCGTAACTCTAGGGTTTACGGTTTCGGAGGAGTAGCGATAACAAGGATTTATTGCGAAAGGGGTTATAACTCCTCGAGGGTTCAAAGTTCATATACGCAGGGTCAACTGCAAAAATCTTTTACCAAGTACATTCTTATGGACCATGAATCTTTTCGATAAATCTTGAAACTCAAAAACACGCGGCGGAAAAATAATAATAATAATAAACAGAACAATTTCAATAGGACTTTCCACAGAAAGGTGGAAAGCCCTAATAAGATGAAAGAGACATCAAAAGCACTGACTTTTTCATGTTTTGAATGACCTTGACCTTTGACCTTGACCTAAATTTCAAGGTCAAAGTCCCTAAAGTAGTCGAAGACGCTGTCGAAGGATTCGCATCTCTACGGTCAATGGTTTCGGAGGAGTAGCGATAACAAGGTTTTTCGCACAAGGGGCCAGAACTTTTTAATGCGTCAGGCTTAGGGGTTGAAAAGTGAAATCTGAAAATAGTTTTAAAAGGACATATGATGTATTTAATGTTATGTAATATATGTTGTAAGACAAAAGAGATATAAAAAGAGCTCTATTTCTCATATTTAGAGTGACCTTGACCTTTGACCTTGAACAGATTTTGAAGGTCAGATGATGAAGAATCCAATGCAGTTGGTTTCGTGTCTCTACGATTAATCGGTTTCATTATTTTCATTATATGTAAAAGAACAAAAACTTTCAGGGGGCAATAACTCATCATTGTGCTCCAACTATCATTTCACAATGAAAGACTGAAAAGTCTTCTCAAGTAGTCGAAGACATCGGTGAAGGTTTCGTAACTCTAGGGTTTACGGTTTCAGAGGAGTAGCGATAACAAGCTTTTATTGCGAAAGGGTTCATAACTCTTTGAGGGGTCAAAGTTCATATACGCAGGGTCAACTGCAAAAATCTTTTACGGAGTACATTCTTATGAAGTATAAATCTTTTCGATAGATCTTGAAACTCAAAATCACACGGCGGAAAAATAATAAAAAATAATAATAATAAGAAACAGAAGAATATCAATAGGTCTTTCCACAGAAAGGTGGAAAGACCTAATAAAACACTAGTAGACTAATTGTTCACAGAACAATTAGAGGTCTTTCCACCTTTTTAAGTGTTTCCATGTAATTTGGGCTGTAAAAAAAGAAGAAAACTGAAGGGGGAAAAAAAAAAAAAAAAAAAAAAATTGTTCTTCCAGCAGGGATCGAACTCGGAACCCTTAGCTTGAAAGGCAGGCGCGCTAACCACTACGCCACCAATTCCGATGAAGATTTATGCAGTAAACTACCTATTCAAGAATAAAAAATTGTTGTACAACGTAGTTATCGAAATTGAATAGTTTTGAGAAACATGTTTCCATATCATTTGGCTTACAAAAGAACAGAAGAAAGAAAGAAAGAAAAAGAAGAAGAAAAAAGCAACAAAATAAATAAAAAATCAAAAATTCGTATTTTGCTATAGATTTATTGTCGGGCTCGTTTCTTTATAGAGTTCAAAAGGTCTTTGCGCATCTCCAAAAAAAGATGTTTTTTTTTTTTTTTTTTTTTTTTTTTTTTTGCGATTTAGGGGCCAATTTTTCTCTCTTTCCCCTTCTCTCTTCCTTTCTCTTCTTCTCTCTTCCTTTCTCTCTCTCTCTCTCTCTCTCTCTCTCTCTCTTTTCTTTTTGCTTCCGTGTTGATGGCATTTGTTTACATAGTTACCATGGAAGTACAATGCATGCATGACATGTGTTTTACTGTGCATATCGTAATTCTATTTTTGTGCACTGTGCATTCGAAGGTTTAATTTGAGGTGTTAAATGTTCTGATTTAGTTAAACTACTTAGAAAAGTGCCGATGAAATAAATCGGACTCGAGGCTAATGGTATGTAGGTCGTCATATAGGAAAACATGGACTGGACTCAAAGCGACCTGACTGCGGATCCTAAGATTGTTGCAGGCTCAGTAAGAAGATTCCTGAATGAAACAAGCTTCCATGTGGGTTATATTAAATGCAGCTATGATAAATAAAATGATCTACATGCATTTTAAGAAGAAAACAAGATAATTAAAGCGTGGAATAGTTTATTTCATACATTTATATTGGTTTAACACCCCCCCCCCCTTTCATATATTCTGTATTTCTCGTATTTTGGATGACCTTGACCTTTGACCTTGACCTAATTTTCAAGGTCAAAGTTTCTAAAGTAGTCGAAGACACTGTCGAAGGTTTCGCATCTCTACGCTCAATGGTTTCGGAGGAGTAGCGATAACAAGGTTTTTCGCACAAGGGGCAAGAACTTTTTAATGCGTCAGGCTTAGGGGTTGAAAAGTGAAATCTGAAAATAGTTTTAAAAGGACATATGATGTATTTAATGTTATGTAATATATGTTGTAAGACAAAAGAGATTTTAAAAGAGCTCTATTT
>NW_026890066.1:0-18418 GCF_033153115.1 Saccostrea echinata
GGTGCACAGAGTTTAAAGTCATCTAAAATAAAAAACCAACATTTTCTAACTTCTTTCTACATGTCAGAATTGCATAATTCCTACTTGAAAGTCATAATTTGGAGTTTTGAGGGTAAAACATGACATATTATTAGTATTTTACATAGAAATCTGTATAAATTAATGTCAACCCTGCTTCTAAATTTAAAAATATGTGCTTTCACACAGAAAGTTCATAAAATGACATATTTTGTTGAAATATGCCTTTATAAACTTAAAACTGCCTTTTCATATGGGTGTAGATGATTTTACACAATCACCTTCAAGGTATCACACCGGTAATTGTTTTCACTATGTAATTCTATATAGAATAAAAAATCATTAAAAATCAGGTATTCGAATTCATGAAAAAAATATTTAGCAGGAAGTGTTAAACGTTACCAGTCACATCAGCTGACACCAAAAAATAGGGTACCTACACGGCATTTTCTGATTTTTTTCCATCCGCAAACAGGAATACCCTCAAAACCACGTGTATTCAATGTGTTTATAAACATCCTGTGTGCACCCCAGGAAGTGGCCTCCTATGCCCCGAAAGAAATAGTTCCTGTCAAAAACCTTTAATATTTTACAAAGTACATAAAATATCCTAAGCACAGATACCAAAAATGTAAAAATAGAATAAGGGAAATTAAAAAATTTCTCACAATTAAAAAAATATTTCTTTATTATGTATGGAACTACAATTGACTAAGTTCATTTTGATTGGTCAATTACCGGTGTGATACCTTGAAGGACCTTTGAAGTTGTCAGATTTTTTTTCATTTTTGCACCTGAGATTTCTTAAATAACTGTCACTAACATCCTGAAGCCTGGGGATCTAATTCCCATTATTGCTGGAGATATGATGCATTTATCTCCCTTACTCCAGAGCAGTCAAGAATACACACTGAGCACTCTGACAGAAGTTTTTTGTGCATATTTTGAAGCAGAATTTCATCCTTAATAGACTAAGCCTGGCAACCAATTTTGTATCCGTGGAGAGTATATGCACTGTTCTTCACAACAAACAAAAAATAATTCACAAGTCTGAGACCATTATGCAATTATTACATAACAAAATTGCATTTTACCCTCCTAAGAATGACAGAATTTACAGAAATTGTTAAATATTAGGCTGATAATAAAATCTGCATCTGGTCAATTTATGTTCCAAATAAAGCTAGGTACTTGTCTACAACCTGCTATGCAGAAGTTTATCTAAAAGCTGTGTTGTAACACAGGGCAGTCCAAATGATATCAGCATCTGGGGAGGTTCTGAACAGCTCTGACACTCCATTAAACTTGCTTTGATGATAAGAAAATGGAGAAAACAATTCAGATGTAATTTATTGTTGTGATTTATGTAACTGGCTTTCTCTGCAGACACAAATTAGCCATGAAATTCCAATTGAACATGCATAATTATCCTCTTTTCCATTGAATTACTCAGGAATTTCAAAGGTGTTTGATGATTAATTCAAGATTACAGCTTTTTGTTTCACCAAATTTACATAAAATTCAACATTTAAATTTAAAAATATAAATCTTAAACATTTTTATGGGTCTTAACACTTTTAAATGTGAATAAATGCAACAAAGAAACTAATATCAGGCCATCCTCCATGATTCTTGGAGGTGGGTGGGTGTACAAAAACTGCTGATAAAATTTATAGGAAGTGACAAAAGAAGAACAGGGCACTTTATTAGCTGAATTATGGTTATTCTGATATTTTGATTGTGTAAATATGTCAAATTTCTTCATCACTTTAATTTGTAATTTATTAATATTTCAGTACATTAATGTGCTTAACAAATCATGCTAAAATAAACATCCTGTCTGAGACTTAATTTAAAAGAGAGGGTCAACACCTACATAAAAGTGGTAAAATGACAAAAAACATTCTCCGGCAAACTGAAAAATCTTGAATGTCAGCTGCGAAAGCATGGAAAAAGTCTAGAGAACCATATCAGGCATACCATGGTGCTAAGTGCCATTCTGTACTATATGTGTGATGCATGGTTGGGACTCAGAATAAGTATTCACTCTCATGCCCTGACAGTATTTATGCAATTTTGGTCATAAGCTTCTTATTTTTGAAAAATTCTTAATAAATTTTATTTGTACATTACTTTCATAAGACAAATTTAACTCATTTCATTATTTCTATTCCTCCACTCCAGTAATAAATGAATCACTTAAGGTGAATAAAATGAAAGTAAACCCAGTCTCTGTAAAATTTAACACTTTTTAAAAACATGTTTTACTTCTTCACATTTTATCGCAGTTGTCGCTTTTGTTGAAAACTCATTCGCAAACCCAGAAATAGTCTTTTCTTGAAAAAATCAGCCTAAAGTGCTTTTACGACAAAGTCTGTAGACACTATAATTGACTGCGGTCAGGTGGTGCACAGAGTTTAAAGTCATCTAAAATAAAAAAACCAACATTTTCTAACTTCTTTCTACATGTCAGAATTGCATAATCCTACTTTGAAAGTCATAATTTGGAGTTTTGAGGGTAAAACATGACATATTATTAGTATTTTACATAGAAATCTGTATAAATTAATGTCAACCCTGCTTCTAAATTTAAAAATATGTGCTTTCACACAGAAAGTTCATAAAATGACATATTTTGTTGAAATATGCCTTTATAAACTTAAAACTGCCTTTCATATGGGTGTAGATGATTTTACACAATCACCTTCAAGGTATCACACCGGTAATTGTTTTCACTATGTAATTCTATATAGAATAAAAAATCATTAAAAATCAGGTATTCGAATTCATGAAAAAATATTTAGCAGGAAGTGTTAAACGTTACCAGTCACATCAGCTGACACCAAAAAATAGGGTACCTACACGGCATTTTCTGATTTTTTTCCATCCGCAAACAGGAATACCCTCAAAACCACGTGTATTCAATGTGTTTTATAAACATCCTGTGTGCACCCCAGGAAGTGGCCTCCTATGCCCCGAAAGAAATAGTTCCTGTCAAAAACCTTTAATATTTTACAAAGTACATAAAATATCCTAAGCACAGATACCAAAAATGTAAAAATAGAATAAGGGAAATTAAAAAATTTCTCACAATTAAAAAAATATTTCTTTATTATGTATGGAACTACAATTGACTAAGTTCATTTTGATTGGTCAATTACCGGTGTGATACCTTGAAGGACCTTTGAAGTTGTCAGATTTTTTTTCATTTTTGCACCTGAGATTTCTTAAATAACTGTCACTAACATCCTGAAGCCTGGGGATCTAATTCCCATTATTGCTGGAGATATGATGCATTTATCTCCCTTACTCCAGAGCAGTCAAGAATACACACTGAGCACTCTGACAGAAGTTTTTTGTGCATATTTTGAAGCAGAATTTCATCCTTAATAGACTAAGCCTGGCAACCAATTTTGTATCCGTGGAGAGTATATGCACTGTTCTTCACAACAAACAAAAAATAATTCACAAGTCTGAGACCATTATGCAATTATTACATAACAAAATTGCATTTTACCCTCCTAAGAATGACAGAATTTACAGAAATTGTTAAATATTAGGCTGATAATAAATCTGCATCTGGTCAATTTATGTTCCAAATAAAGCCTAGGTACTTGTCTACAACCTGCTATGCAGAAGTTTATCTAAAAGCTGTGTTGTAACACAGGGCAGTCCAAATGATATCAGCATCTGGGGAGGTTCTGAACAGCTCTGACACTCCATTAAACTTGCTTTGATGATAAGAAAATGGAGAAAACAATTCAGATGTAATTTATTGTTGTGATTTATGTAACTGGCTTTCTCTGCAGACACAAATTAGCCATGAAATTCCAATTGAACATGCATAATTATCCTCTTTTCATTGAATTACTCAGGAATTTCAAAGGTGTTTGATGATTAATTCAAGATTACAGCTTTTTGTTTCACCAAATTTACATAAAAATTCAACATTTAAATTTAAAAATATAAATCTTAAACATTTTTATGGGTCTTAACACTTTTAAATGTGAAATAAATGCAACAAAGAAACTAATATCAGGCCATCCTCCATGATTCTTGGAGGTGGGTGGGTGTACAAAAACTGCTGATAAAATTTATAGGAAGTGACAAAAGAAGAACAGGGCACTTTATTAGCTGAATTATGGTTATTCTGATATTTTGATTGTGTAAATATGTCAAATTTCTTCATCACTTTAATTTGTAATTTATTAATATTTCAGTACATTAATGTGCTTAACAAATCATGCTAAAATAAACATCCTGTCTGAGACTTAATTTAAAAGAGAGGGTCAACACCTACATAAAAGTGGTAAAATGACAAAAAACATTCTCCGGCAAACTGAAAAATCTTGAATGTCAGCTGCGAAAGCATGGAAAAAGTCTAGAGAACCATATCAGGCATACCATGGTGCTAAGTGCCATTCTGTACTATATGTGTGATGCATGGTTGGGACTCAGAATAAGTATTCACTCTCATGCCCTGACAGTATTTATGCAATTTTGGTCATAAGCTTCTTATTTTTGAAAAATTCTTAATAAATTTTATTTGTACATTACTTTCATAAGACAAATTTAACTCATTTCATTATTTCTATTCCTCCACTCCAGTAATAAATGAATCACTTAAGGTGAATAAAATGAAAGTAAACCCAGTCTCTGTAAAATTTAACACTTTTTAAAAACATGTTTTACTTCTTCACATTTTATCGCAGTTGTCGCTTTTGTTGAAAACTCATTCGCAAACCCAGAAATAGTCTTTTCTTGAAAAAATCAGCCTAAAGTGCTTTTACGACAAAGTCTGTAGACACTATAATTGACTGCGGTCAGGTGGTGCACAGAGTTTAAAGTCATCTAAAATAAAAAACCAACATTTTCTAACTTCTTTCTACATGTCAGAATTGCATAATCCTACTTTGAAAGTCATAATTTGGAGTTTTGAGGGTAAAACATGACATATTATTAGTATTTTACATAGAAATCTGTATAAATTAATGTCAACCCTGCTTCTAAATTTAAAAATATGTGCTTTCACACAGAAAGTTCATAAAATGACATATTTTGTTGAAATATGCCTTTATAAACTTAAAACTGCCTTTCATATGGGTGTAGATGATTTTACACAATCACCTTCAAGGTATCACACCGGTAATTGTTTTCACTATGTAATTCTATATAGAATAAAAAATCATTAAAAATCAGGTATTCGAATTCATGAAAAAATATTTAGCAGGAAGTGTTAAACGTTACCAGTCACATCAGCTGACACCAAAAAATAGGGTACCTACACGGCATTTTCTGATTTTTTTCCATCCGCAAACAGGAATACCCTCAAAACCACGTGTATTCAATGTGTTTATAAACATCCTGTGTGCACCCCAGGAAGTGGCCTCCTATGCCCCGAAAGAAATAGTTCCTGTCAAAAACCTTTAATATTTTACAAAGTACATAAAATATCCTAAGCACAGATACCAAAAATGTAAAAATAGAATAAGGGAAATTAAAAAATTTCTCACAATTAAAAAAATATTTCTTTATTATGTATGGAACTACAATTGACTAAGTTCATTTTGATTGGTCAATTACCGGTGTGATACCTTGAAGGACCTTTGAAGTTGTCAGATTTTTTTTCATTTTTGCACCTGAGATTTCTTAAATAACTGTCACTAACATCCTGAAGCCTGGGGATCTAATTCCCATTATTGCTGGAGATATGATGCATTTATCTCCCTTACTCCAGAGCAGTCAAGAATACACACTGAGCACTCTGACAGAAGTTTTTTGTGCATATTTTGAAGCAGAATTTCATCCTTAATAGACTAAGCCTGGCAACCAATTTTGTATCCGTGGAGAGTATATGCACTGTTCTTCACAACAAACAAAAAATAATTCACAAGTCTGAGACCATTATGCAATTATTACATAACAAAATTGCATTTTACCCTCCTAAGAATGACAGAATTTACAGAAATTGTTAAATATTAGGCTGATAATAAAATCTGCATCTGGTCAATTTATGTTCCAAATAAAGCCTAGGTACTTGTCTACAACCTGCTATGCAGAAGTTTATCTAAAAGCTGTGTTGTAACACAGGGCAGTCCAAATGATATCAGCATCTGGGGAGGTTCTGAACAGCTCTGACACTCCATTAAACTTGCTTTGATGATAAGAAAATGGAGAAAACAATTCAGATGTAATTTATTGTTGTGATTTATGTAACTGGCTTTCTCTGCAGACACAAATTAGCCATGAAATTCCAATTGAACATGCATAATTATCCTCTTTTCATTGAATTACTCAGGAATTTCAAAGGTGTTTGATGATTAATTCAAGATTACAGCTTTTTGTTTCACCAAATTTACATAAAAATTCAACATTTAAATTTAAAAATATAAATCTTAAACATTTTTATGGGTCTTAACACTTTTAAATGTGAATAAATGCAACAAAGAAACTAATATCAGGCCATCCTCCATGATTCTTGGAGGTGGGTGGGTGTACAAAAACTGCTGATAAAATTTATAGGAAGTGACAAAAGAAGAACAGGGCACTTTATTAGCTGAATTATGGTTATTCTGATATTTTGATTGTGTAAATATGTCAAATTTCTTCATCACTTTAATTTGTAATTTATTAATATTTCAGTACATTAATGTGCTTAACAAATCATGCTAAAATAAACATCCTGTCTGAGACTTAATTTAAAAGAGAGGGTCAACACCTACATAAAAGTGGTAAAATGACAAAAAACATTCTCCGGCAAACTGAAAAATCTTGAATGTCAGCTGCGAAAGCATGGAAAAAGTCTAGAGAACCATATCAGGCATACCATGGTGCTAAGTGCCATTCTGTACTATATGTGTGATGCATGGTTGGGACTCAGAATAAGTATTCACTCTCATGCCCTGACAGTATTTATGCAATTTTGGTCATAAGCTTCTTATTTTTGAAAAATTCTTAATAAATTTTATTTGTACATTACTTTCATAAGACAAATTTAACTCATTTCATTATTTCTATTCCTCCACTCCAGTAATAAATGAATCACTTAAGGTGAATAAAATGAAAGTAAACCCAGTCTCTGTAAAATTTAACACTTTTTAAAAACATGTTTTACTTCTTCACATTTTATCGCAGTTGTCGCTTTTGTTGAAAACTCATTCGCAAACCCAGAAATAGTCTTTTCTTGAAAAAATCAGCCTAAAGTGCTTTTACGACAAAGTCTGTAGACACTATAATTGACTGCGGTCAGGTGGTGCACAGAGTTTAAAGTCATCTAAAATAAAAAACCAACATTTTCTAACTTCTTTCTACATGTCAGAATTGCATAATCCTACTTTGAAAGTCATAATTTGGAGTTTTGAGGGTAAAACATGACATATTATTAGTATTTTACATAGAAATCTGTATAAATTAATGTCAACCCTGCTTCTAAATTTAAAAATATGTGCTTTCACACAGAAAGTTCATAAAATGACATATTTTGTTGAAATATGCCTTTATAAACTTAAAACTGCCTTTCATATGGGTGTAGATGATTTTACACAATCACCTTCAAGGTATCACACCGGTAATTGTTTTCACTATGTAATTCTATATAGAATAAAAAATCATTAAAAATCAGGTATTCGAATTCATGAAAAAATATTTAGCAGGAAGTGTTAAACGTTACCAGTCACATCAGCTGACACCAAAAAATAGGGTACCTACACGGCATTTTCTGATTTTTTTCCATCCGCAAACAGGAATACCCTCAAAACCACGTGTATTCAATGTGTTTATAAACATCCTGTGTGCACCCCAGGAAGTGGCCTCCTATGCCCCGAAAGAAATAGTTCCTGTCAAAAACCTTTAATATTTTACAAAGTACATAAAATATCCTAAGCACAGATACCAAAAATGTAAAAATAGAATAAGGGAAATTAAAAAATTTCTCACAATTAAAAAAATATTTCTTTATTATGTATGGAACTACAATTGACTAAGTTCATTTTGATTGGTCAATTACCGGTGTGATACCTTGAAGGACCTTTGAAGTTGTCAGATTTTTTTTCATTTTTGCACCTGAGATTTCTTAAATAACTGTCACTAACATCCTGAAGCCTGGGGATCTAATTCCCATTATTGCTGGAGATATGATGCATTTATCTCCCTTACTCCAGAGCAGTCAAGAATACACACTGAGCACTCTGACAGAAGTTTTTTGTGCATATTTTGAAGCAGAATTTCATCCTTAATAGACTAAGCCTGGCAACCAATTTTGTATCCGTGGAGAGTATATGCACTGTTCTTCACAACAAACAAAAAATAATTCACAAGTCTGAGACCATTATGCAATTATTACATAACAAAATTGCATTTTACCCTCCTAAGAATGACAGAATTTACAGAAATTGTTAAATATTAGGCTGATAATAAAATCTGCATCTGGTCAATTTATGTTCCAAATAAAGCCTAGGTACTTGTCTACAACCTGCTATGCAGAAGTTTATCTAAAAGCTGTGTTGTAACACAGGGCAGTCCAAATGATATCAGCATCTGGGGAGGTTCTGAACAGCTCTGACACTCCATTAAACTTGCTTTGATGATAAGAAAATGGAGAAAACAATTCAGATGTAATTTATTGTTGTGATTTATGTAACTGGCTTTCTCTGCAGACACAAATTAGCCATGAAATTCCAATTGAACATGCATAATTATCCTCTTTTCATTGAATTACTCAGGAATTTCAAAGGTGTTTGATGATTAATTCAAGATTACAGCTTTTTGTTTCACCAAATTTACATAAAAATTCAACATTTAAATTTAAAAATATAAATCTTAAACATTTTTATGGGTCTTAACACTTTTAAATGTGAATAAATGCAACAAAGAAACTAATATCAGGCCATCCTCCATGATTCTTGGAGGTGGGTGGGTGTACAAAAACTGCTGATAAAATTTATAGGAAGTGACAAAAGAAGAACAGGGCACTTTATTAGCTGAATTATGGTTATTCTGATATTTTGATTGTGTAAATATGTCAAATTTCTTCATCACTTTAATTTGTAATTTATTAATATTTCAGTACATTAATGTGCTTAACAAATCATGCTAAAATAAACATCCTGTCTGAGACTTAATTTAAAAGAGAGGGTCAACACCTACATAAAAGTGGTAAAATGACAAAAAACATTCTCCGGCAAACTGAAAAATCTTGAATGTCAGCTGCGAAAGCATGGAAAAAGTCTAGAGAACCATATCAGGCATACCATGGTGCTAAGTGCCATTCTGTACTATATGTGTGATGCATGGTTGGGACTCAGAATAAGTATTCACTCTCATGCCCTGACAGTATTTATGCAATTTTGGTCATAAGCTTCTTATTTTTGAAAAATTCTTAATAAATTTTATTTGTACATTACTTTCATAAGACAAATTTAACTCATTTCATTATTTCTATTCCTCCACTCCAGTAATAAATGAATCACTTAAGGTGAATAAAATGAAAGTAAACCCAGTCTCTGTAAAATTTAACACTTTTTAAAAACATGTTTTACTTCTTCACATTTTATCGCAGTTGTCGCTTTTGTTGAAAACTCATTCGCAAACCCAGAAATAGTCTTTTCTTGAAAAAATCAGCCTAAAGTGCTTTTACGACAAAGTCTGTAGACACTATAATTGACTGCGGTCAGGTGGTGCACAGAGTTTAAAGTCATCTAAAATAAAAAACCAACATTTTCTAACTTCTTTCTACATGTCAGAATTGCATAATCCTACTTTGAAAGTCATAATTTGGAGTTTTGAGGGTAAAACATGACATATTATTAGTATTTTACATAGAAATCTGTATAAATTAATGTCAACCCTGCTTCTAAATTTAAAAATATGTGCTTTCACACAGAAAGTTCATAAAATGACATATTTTGTTGAAATATGCCTTTATAAACTTAAAACTGCCTTTCATATGGGTGTAGATGATTTTACACAATCACCTTCAAGGTATCACACCGGTAATTGTTTTCACTATGTAATTCTATATAGAATAAAAAATCATTAAAAATCGTATTCGAATTCATGAAAAATATTTAGCAGGAAGTGGTTAAAACGTTACCAGTCTCAATCAGCTGACACCAAAAAATAGGGTACCTACACGGCATTTTCTGATTTTTTCCATCCGCAAACAGGAATACCCTCAAAACCACGTGTATTCAATGTGTTTATAAACATCCTGTGTGCACCCCAGGAAGTGGCCTCCTATGCCCCGAAAGAAATAGTTCCTGTCAAAAACCTTTAATATTTTACAAAGTACATAAAATATCCTAAGCACGGATACCAAAAAGGTAAAAATAGAATAAGGGAAATTAAAAAATTTCTCACAATAAAAAAAATATTTCTTTATTATGTATGGAACTACAATTGACTAAGTTCATTTTGATTGGTCAATTACCGGTGTGATACCTTGAAGGACCTTTGAAGTTGTCAGATTCTTTTCATTTTTGCACCTGAGATTTCTTAAATAACTGTCATTAACATCCTGAAGTCTGGGGATCTAATTCCCATTATTGCTGGAGAATATGATGCATTTATCTCCCTTACTCCAGAGCAGTCAAGAATACACACTGAGCACTCTGACAGAAGTTTTTTGTGCATATTTTGAAGCAGAATTTCATCCTTAATAGACTAAGCCTGGCAACCAATTTTGTATCCGTGGAGAGTATATGCACTGTTCTTCACAACAAACAAAAATAATTCACAAGTCTGAGACCATTATGCAATTATTACATAACAAAATTGCATTTTACCCTCCTAAGAATGACAGAATTTACAGAAATTGTTAAATATTTAGGCTGATAATAAAATCTGCATCTGGTCAATTTATGTTCCAAATAAAGCCTAGGTACTTGTCTACAACCTGCTATGCAGAAGTTTATCTAAAAGCTGTGTTGTAACACGGGCAGTCCAAATGATATCAGCATCTGGGGAGGTTCTGGACAGCTCTGACACTCCATTAAACTTGCTTTGATGATAAGAAAATGGAGAAAACAATTCAGATGTAATTTATTGTTGTGATTTATGTAACTGGCTTTCTCTGCAGACACAAATTAGCCATGAAATTCCAATTGAACATACATAATTATCCTCTTTTCATTGAATTACTCAGGAATTTCAAAGGTGTTTGATGAATTTGCATGATTAATTCAAGATTACAGCTTTTTTGTTTCACCAAATTTACATAAAAATTCAACATTTAAATTTAGAAATATAAAGCTTAAACATTTTTATGGGTCTTAACACTTTTAAATGTGAATAAATGCAACAGAGAAACTAATATCGGCCATCCTCCATGATTCTTGGAGGTGGGTGGGTGTACAAAAACTGCTGATAAAATTTATAGGAAGTGACAAAAGAAGAACAGGGCACTTTATTAGCTGAATTGTGGTTATTCTGATATTTTGATTGTGTAAATATGTCAAATTTGTTCATCACTTTAATTTGTAATTTATTAATATTTCAGTACACTAATGTGCTTAACAAAATCATGCTAAAATAAACATCCTGACTGAGACTTAATTTAAAAGGGAGGGTCAACACCTACATAAAAGTGGTAAAATGACAAAAAACATTCTCCGGCAATCTGAAAAATCTTGAATGTCAGCTGCGAAAGCATGGAAAAAGTCTAGAGAACCATATCAGGCATACCATGGTGCTAAGTGACATTCTGTACTATATGTGTGATGCATGGTTGGGACTCAGAATAAGTATTCACTCTCATGCCCTGACAGTATTTATGCATTTTTGACCATAAGCTTCTTATTTTTGAAAAATTCTTAATAAATTTTATTTGTGCATTACTTTTATTAGACAAATTTAACTCATTTCATTATTTCTATTCCTCCACTCCAGCAATAAATGAATCACTTAAGGTGAATAAAATGAAAGTAAACCCAGTCTCTGTAAAATTTAACACTTTTTAAAAACATGTTTTACTTCTTCACATTTTATCGCAGTTGTGGCTTTTGTTGAAAACTCATTCGCAAACCCAGAATTAGTCTTTTCTTGAAAAAATCAGCCTAAAGTGCTTTTACGGCAAAGTCTGTAGACACTATAATTGACTGCGGTCAGGTGGTGCACAGAGTTTAAAGTCATCTAAAATAAAAAAAACCAACATTTTCTAACTTCTTTCTACATGTCAGATGCATAATCCTACTTTGAAAGTCATAATTTGGAGTTTTGAGGGTAAAACATGACATATTATTAGTATTCTACATAGAAATCTGTATAAATTGATGTCAACCTGCTTCTAAATTTAAAAATATGTGCTTTCACACAGAAAGTTCATAAAATGACATATTTTGTTGAAATATGCCTTTATAAAATTAAAACTGCCTTTAATATGGGTGTAGATGATTTTACACAATCACCTTCAAGGTATCACACCGGTAATTGTTTTCACTATGTAATTCTATATAGAATAAAAAATCATTAAAAATCAGGTATTCGAATTCATGAAAAGATATTTAGCAGGAAGTGTTAAACGTTACCAGTCACATCAGCTGACACCAAAAAATAGGGTACCTACACGGCATTTTCTGATTTTTTCCATCCGCAAACAGGAATACCCTCAAAACCACGTGTATTCAATGTGTTTATAAACATCCTGTGTGCACCCCAGGAAGTGCCTCCTATGCCCCGAAAGAAATAGTTCCTGTCAAAAACCTTTAATATTTTACAAAGTACATAAAATATCCTAAGCACGGATACCAAAAGGTAAAAATAGAATAAGGGAAATTAAAAAATTTCTCACAATAAAAAAAATATTTCTTTATTATGTATGGAACTACAATTGACTAAGTTCATTTTGATTGGTCAATTACCGGTGTGATACCTTGAAGGACCTTTGAAGTTGTCAGATTCTTTTCATTTTTGCACCTGAGATTTCTTAAATAACTGTCATTAACATCCTGAAGTCTGGGGATCTAATTCCCATTATTGCTGGAGATATGATGCATTTATCTCCCTTACTCCAGAGCAGTCAAGAATACACACTGAGCACTCTGACAGAAGTTTTTTGTGCATATTTTTGAAGCAGAATTTCATCCTTAATAGACTAAGCCTGGCAACCAATTTTGTATCCGTGGAGAGTATATGCACTGTTCTTCACAACAAACAAAAAATAATTCACAAGTCTGAGACCATTATGCAATTATTACATAACAAAATTGCATTTTACCCTCCTAAGAATGACAGAATTTACAGAAATTGTTAAATATTAGGCTGATAATAAAATCTGCATCTGGTCAATTTATGTTCCAAATAAAGCCTAGGTACTTGTCTACAACCTGCTATGCAGAAGTTTATCTAAAAGCTGTGTTGTAACACAGGGCAGTCCAAATGATATCAGCATCTGGGGAGGTTCTGGACAGCTCTGACACTCCATTAAACTTGCTTTGATGATAAGAAAATGGAGAAAACAATTCAGATGTAATTTATTGTTGTGATTTATGTAACTGGCTTTCTCTGCAGACACAAATTAGCCATGAAATTCCAATTGAACATACATAATTATCCTCTTTTCATTGAATTACTCAGGAATTTCAAAGGTGTTTGATGAATTTGCATGATTAATTCAAGATTACAGCTTTTTGTTTCACCAAATTTACATAAAAATTCAACATTTAAATTTAGAAATATAAAGCTTAAACATTTTTATGGGTCTTAACACTTTTAAATGTGAATAAATGCAACAGAGAAACTAATATCAGGCATCCTCCATGATTCTTGGAGGTGGGTGGGTGTACAAAAACTGCTGATAAAATTTATAGGAAGTGACAAAAGAAGAACAGGGCACTTTATTAGCTGAATTGTGGTTATTCTGATATTTTGATTGTGTAAATATGTCAAATTTGTTCATCACTTTAATTTGTAATTTATTAATATTTCAGTACACTAATGTGCTTAACAAATCATGCTAAAATAAACATCCTGACTGAGACTTAATTTAAAAGGGAGGGTCAACACCTACATAAAAGTGGAAAATGACAAAAAACATTCTCCGGCAATCTGAAAAATCTTGAATGTCAGCTGCGAAAGCATGGAAAAAGTCTAGAGAACCATATCAGGCATACCATGGTGCTAAGTGACATTCTGTACTATATGTGTGATGCATGGTTGGGACTCAGAATAAGTATTCACTCTCATGCCCTGACAGTATTTATGCATTTTTGACCATAAGCTTCTTATTTTTGAAAAATTCTTAATAAATTTTATTTGTGCATTACTTTTATTAGACAAATTTAACTCATTTCATTATTTCTATTCCTCCACTCCAGCAATAAATGAATCACTTAAGGTGAATAAAATGAAAGTAAACCCAGTCTCTGTAAAATTTAACACTTTTTAAAAACATGTTTTACTTCTTCACATTTTATCGCAGTTGTGGCTTTTGTTGAAAACTCATTCGCAAACCCAGAATTAGTCTTTTCTTGAAAAAATCAGCCTAAAGTGCTTTTACGGCAAAGTCTGTAGACACTATAATTGACTGCGGTCAGGTGGTGCACAGAGTTTAAAGTCATCTAAAATAAAAAAACCAACATTTTCTAACTTCTTTCTACATGTCAGATGCATAATCCTACTTTGAAAGTCATAATTTGGAGTTTTGAGGGTAAAACATGACATATTATTAGTATTCTACATAGAAATCTGTATAAATTGATGTCAACCTGCTTCTAAATTTAAAAATATGTGCTTTCACACAGAAGTTCATAAAATGACATATTTTGTTGAAATATGCCTTTATAAAATTAAAACTGCCTTTAATATGGGTGTAGATGATTTTACACAATCACCTTCAAGGTATCACACCGGTAATTGTTTTCACTATGTAATTCTATATAGAATAAAAAATCATTAAAAATCAGGTATTCGAATTCATGAAAAGATATTTAGCAGGAAGTGTTAAACGTTACCAGTCACATCAGCTGACACCAAAAAATAGGGTACCTACACGGCATTTTCTGATTTTTTCCATCCGCAAACAGGAATACCCTCAAAACCACGTGTATTCAATGTGTTTATAAACATCCTGTGTGCACCCCAGGAAGTGGCCTCCTATGCCCCGAAAGAAATAGTTCCTGTCAAAAACCTTTAATATTTTACAAAGTACATAAAATATCCTAAGCACGGATACCAAAAGGTAAAAATAGAATAAGGGAAATTAAAAAATTTCTCACAATAAAAAAAATATTTCTTTATTATGTATGGAACTACAATTGACTAAGTTCATTTTGATTGGTCAATTACCGGTGTGATACCTTGAAGGACCTTTGAAGTTGTCAGATTCTTTTCATTTTTGCACCTGAGATTTCTTAAATAACTGTCATTAACATCCTGAAGTCTGGGGATCTAATTCCCATTATTGCTGGAGATATGATGCATTTATCTCCCTTACTCCAGAGCAGTCAAGAATACACACTGAGCACTCTGACAGAAGTTTTTGTGCATATTTTGAAGCAGAATTTCATCCTTAATAGACTAAGCCTGGCAACCAATTTTGTATCCGTGGAGAGTATATGCACTGTTCTTCACAACAAACAAAAAATAATTCACAAGTCTGAGACCATTATGCAATTATTACATAACAAAATTGCATTTTACCCTCCTAAGAATGACAGAATTTACAGAAATTGTTAAATATTAGGCTGATAATAAAATCTGCATCTGGTCAATTTATGTTCCAAATAAAGCCTAGGTACTTGTCTACAACCTGCTATGCAGAAGTTTATCTAAAAGCTGTGTTGTAACACAGGGCAGTCCAAATGATATCAGCATCTGGGGAGGTTCTGGACAGCTCTGACACTCCATTAAACTTGCTTTGATGATAAGAAAATGGAGGAAAACAATTCAGATGTAATTTATTGTTGTGATTTATGTAACTGGCTTTCTCTGCAGACACAAATTAGCCATGAAATTCCAATTGAACATACATAATTATCCTCTTTTCATTGAATTACTCAGGAATTTCAAAGGTGTTTGATGAATTTGCATGATTAATTCAAGATTACAGCTTTTTGTTTCACCAAATTTACATAAAAATTCAACATTTAAATTTAGAAATATAAAGCTTAAACATTTTTATGGGTCTTAACACTTTTAAATGTGAATAAATGCAACAGAGAAACTAATATCAGCCATCCTCCATGATTCTTGGAGGTGGGTGGGTGTACAAAAACTGCTGATAAAATTTATAGGAAGTGACAAAAGAAGAACAGGGCACTTTATTAGCTGAATTGTGGTTATTCTGATATTTTGATTGTGTAAATATGTCAAATTTGTTCATCACTTTAATTTGTAATTTATTAATATTTCAGTACACTAATGTGCTTAACAAATCATGCTAAAATAAACATCCTGACTGAGACTTAATTTAAAAGGGAGGGTCAACACCTACATAAAAGTGGTAAAATGACAAAAAACATTCTCCGGCAATCTGAAAAATCTTGAATGTCAGCTGCGAAAGCATGGAAAAAGTCTAGAGAACCATATCAGGCATACCATGGTGCTAAGTGACATTCTGTACTATATTGTGTGATGCATGGTTGGGACTCAGAATAAGTATTCACTCTCATGCCCTGACAGTATTTATGCATTTTTGACCATAAGCTTCTTATTTTTGAAAAATTCTTAATAAATTTTATTTGTGCATTACTTTTATTAGACAAATTTTAACTCATTTCATTATTTCTATTCCTCCACTCCAGCAATAAATGAATCACTTAAGGTGAATAAAATGAAAGTAAACCCAGTCTCTGTAAAATTTAACACTTTTTAAAAACATGTTTTACTTCTTCACATTTTATCGCAGTTGTGGCTTTTGTTGAAAACTCATTCGCAAACCCAGAATTAGTCTTTTCTTGAAAAAATCAGCCTAAAGTGCTTTTACGGCAAAGTCTGTAGACACTATAATTGACTGCGGTCAGGTGGTGCACAGAGTTTAAAGTCATCTAAAATAAAAAAACCAACATTTTCTAACTTCTTTCTACATGTCAGATGCATAATCCTACTTTGAAAGTCATAATTTGGAGTTTTGAGGGTAAAACATGACATATTATTAGTATTCTACATAGAAATCTGTATAAATTGATGTCAACCCTGCTTCTAAATTTAAAAATATGTGCTTTCACACAGAAAGTTCATAAAATGACATATTTTGTTGAAATATGCCTTTATAAAATTAAAACTGCCTTTAATATGGGTTGTAGATGATTTTACACAATCACCTTCAAGGTATCACACCGGTAATTGTTTTCACTATGTAATTCTATATAGAATAAAAAATCATTAAAAATCAGGTATTCGAATTCATGAAAAGATATTTAGCAGGAAGTGTTAAACGTTACCAGTCACATCAGCTGACACCAAAAAATAGGGTACCTACACGGCATTTTCTGATTTTTCCATCCGCAAACAGGAATACCCTCAAAACCACGTGTATTCAATGTGTTTATAAACATCCTGTGTGCACCCCAGGAAGTGGCCTCCTCTGCCCCGAAAGAAATAGTTCCTGTCAAAACCTTTAATATTTTACAAAGTACATAAAATATCCTAAGCACGGATACCAAAAAGGTAAAAATAGAATAAGGGAAATTAAAAAATTTCTCACAATAAAAAAAATATTTCTTTATTATGTATGGAACTACAATTGACTAAGTTCATTTTGATTGGTCAATTACCGGTGTGATACCTTGAAGGACCTTTGAAGTTGTCAGATTCTTTTCATTTTTGCACCTGAGATTTCTTAAATAACTGTCATTAACATCCTGAAGTCTGGGGATCTAATTCCCATTATTGCTGGAGATATGATGCATTTATCTCCCTTACTCCAGAGCAGTCAAGAATACACACTGAGCACTCTGACAGAAGTTTTTTGTGCATATTTTGAAGCAGAATTTCATCCTTAATAGACTAAGCCTGGCAACCAATTTTGTATCCGTGGAGAGTATATGCACTGTTCTTCACAACAAACAAAAAATAATTCACAAGTCTGAGACCATTATGCAATTATTACATAACAAAATTGCATTTTACCCTCCTAAGAATGACAGAATTTACAGAAATTGTTAAATATTAGGCTGATAATAAAATCTGCATCTGGTCAATTTATGTTCCAAAATAAAGCCTAGGTACTTGTCTACAACCTGCTATGCAGAGTTTATCTAAAGCTGTGTTGTAACACAGGCAGTCCAAATGATATCAGCATCTGGGGAGGTTCTGGACAGCTCTGACACTCCTTTAAACTTGCTTTGATGATAAGAAAATGGAAAAACAATTCAGATGTAATTTATTGTTGTGATTTATGTAACTGGCTTTCTCTGCATGATCACAATTAAGCCATGAAATTCCAATTTGAACATACATAATTCTC
>NW_026890067.1:0-12677 GCF_033153115.1 Saccostrea echinata
ACTGGGAGCTGGAGCGTTGCAGTGATGCTCAAGGTGTACTCCGGGAGCAGGATAGCGATAAGCTGCATCAGCTGGATGTCGGCTCATGGTTTGATCCACGTTTTGCGCAGTGCAGGATACCGGGATTAGCAGAAGTTTTCCCACTGGTACCCGAGGGGAAACTGATCAATATAGAAATCAAAGAGCTGTATTCAGAACATCGTGGCACCGTAAAAAAAACGATTGAAATCTTAAGCGATGCAGCACCTGAGCACAGAAAAAATGTCATCATATCTTCATTCAGCTATAATCTGCTGGCAGAAGTGCATCAACTGGCTCCGGATATCCATATCGGTCTGCTGAGTGCCTCTACTCATACCAATCTGCGCAGCTTTGTGCAGAGTCTGCCCTTTCCTGTTTTCAGTTTCCATCCGAATGTCTCTCTGCTCCGTGCAGAAGAAGTTCGATGGGCACAGAGCCAGAATACCGGGTGTATCCGTGGACGGTCCGTCGCTGCCGGGAGCTGGCCCGCTGCCGGGAACTGAATGTGGATGGGCTCATCTGCGATGATCCAGCCATATCTATTCCGGGCTGCGGCAGAAAGCGGCCGGCACCGGCCACGCTCGCACAGTCTGATGCCCGGGCCCCTGTCCGGGCATCAGACTGTGCGAGCGTGGCGCAGGAAGTGGAGTACCGGCCATTTTTGCAGTATGATAGGGTGCCTGGCCGCATTCACGAACAACGCTCAGGCGTTATTTCGGGAGGCCCTGCTCATCGGGCCTCCGGACAGCCACTCACCGCAGTACGTTCCAGAGGGAACAGGACCTCCACTATGCCATACATCCCCGCCAGCTACCCGGCACAACAGCTCACACCCCGCATTGCCCATATCGGTCCGGGAGCCTTTCACCGCGCCCAGCTGGCCTGGGCCTGCCACGAACTGCTGCAACAGGACCCCGACTCCGGCTGGGGAATCTGTGCCCTGTCGCTGCGCGGCCACACACAGGTCCTGGAGGCTCTGGAAGCACAGAATTACCGGTATCTGCTGGCTATCCAGGGCAAAGAGCACAGCAGAGTCTGTGAAGTCGGCTCGATTGTGCGCTGTCTGGATGCCGTGCGCGATGGCCTGGCCGCAGTGCTGACCCAGCTGGCCAGTGCCGATATTATCAGTCTGACCATTACCGAAAAGGGCTACTGTATCCATGGTGCAGACCGCTCTCTGGATGAAGGGCATCCCGATATCCAGCACGATCTGAGGCTGCAATATCCTGCCGCTCCCTGGAATCTTCCCGGAGCGCTCTACTGCCCCGCACGGTACTGGGTTTTCTGCGCTGGCCATGGCCGCCGCCAGCGCGAACAGGCCGGTGCTCCGGCCCTGCTTTCCTGTGATAATATCCCCTCGAACGGCCTGGTACTGAGGGCCGCTCTGCTCCGTTTTCTGGAGCTGCTGGAGCTTTCCAGCCCGCCCTGGCCTGCTTCTCTGAGAAACTGGGTCGAAGAGCAGTGCAGGTTTCCCCTGCACATGGTCGATCGCATCACGCCGGCAGTCAGCGCGCAGACTCTGACGCAGATTGCAGAGCTGGCCGGCCACTCCGACCCGATTGCCCTGGCCACCGAAGAGTTCAGCCAGTGGGTCATTCAGGATGCTGGGCAGGATTTTCCAGCGGGCCGACCGGCCTGGGAGCAGCTCAGCGGCGTGAGCATCGCAGCCAGCGCAGCCGAAGTGATGCTCTACGAAGAGCTGAAGCTGCGCATGCTCAACGGCTCACACAGCTTTCTGGCGTATTGCGGCTACCTGGCGGGTAAAACCTCTATTTTTGAATGCATGCAGGATGAGGTGCTGCGCACGGCCTGCCAGCGCTTTATCACCGAAGAGCAAGGCCCGACCCTGCATCCCCCCCCAGGGGTGGATGTCCGGGCCTACGCCGAACAACTGATGGAACGCTACAGCAACCCCCATATCCTGCATCGCTGCCATCAGATTGCCATGGACGGTTCGCTCAAAATACCTCAGCGCTGGCTGGATGCGTACCGCACTGCTGCACCAGAAGCCCGGCAGCCGGGAAACTGGCGTTTTTTATCCTTTGGGCTGGCCGCCTGGCTGCAATACCTGCGCGCTACCGACCTGAACGGCCGGGCCATTGCAGTCCAGGACCCGAATGCCGCCACCCTGCGCCAGCTGCTTGAACAGGCCCCGGCGGGAGCAGAAGCACGGGCACTGTTTTCCTTTGTGCCGACTTTTGGCGATTTGAGCGAAGAGCCGCCCCTGATCGAAAAGGTTCAGGAACAGTACCAGAAAATACACGCTCAAGGCTTGTTACCAGCTCTGAGCCACCTGCTAAGGAATTAGATGATGCGCATGAGTTTTCGCTGGTTCGGGCCGGAAGACCCGGTAACTCTTTCCCGTATTCGCCAGATCCCGGGCGTGGAATCGGTGGTGGCCTCACTGTTCCACATTCCTGTCGGGGAAGCCTGGCCACAGGCCGACATCGCGGCGCTGAAGCGGCAGATTACAGATGCCGGGCTGAAGCTGGAGGTGATTGAGAGTCTCAATATTCACGAGGATATCAAGGCAGGGTCTGCTGCCCGCCGTGATGAGTACATTGAGAATTATCAGCTCACCCTGCGCCGCCTGGCCGCTGCCGGAGTCGAGACAGTCTGCTACAACTTTATGCCGGTGTTTGACTGGACCCGCACCAGCCTGCACCACCGCCTGGCCGACGATTCCAGCACCATGTTCTTCGACGGCGCAGCACTGAGCCGCATGAGCCCCGATGAGCTGTTTGCCAGAGTCCGGAGCGAGTCCGGAGGCGTGGAGCTGCCGGGCTGGGAGGCCGAACGCCTGAGGGAACTGCGCGTGTGCTTTGAGCGCTACGCCGGGCTGGGGACGGAGGGGCTGTGGCAGAATCTGGCGTATTTTCTGAGCGCCGTGATTCCGGTCTGTGAAGAGGTGGGCATCAATATGGCCATCCACCCTGATGACCCCCCCTGGCCGATTTTTGCTCTGCCGCGCATTATTACCGGGGCCGAAAACCTGGAGCGCTTTCTCGGGCTCTACGAGTCACCGCGCAACGGTTTAACCTTGTGTGCCGGTTCACTGGGAGCCAATCAACAGCATTCCATCCCCGGATTTATCCGGCACTTCGGCAGCCGCATCCACTTCGGCCACGTGCGCAACCTGAAGCACGAGGGCAACGGCGTTTTTTATGAGTCCGCCCATCTGAGTTCCTGTGGTTCGCTGGATCTGTTTGCAATCATGAAAGCCTACCACGAGATCGGCTATACCGGCCATATCCGGCCCGACCACGGACGCATGATCTGGGGAGAACAGGGTCGGGCCGGATATGGCCTTTACGATCGCGCCCTGGGTGCCAGCTATCTGCTGGGTCTGTGGGAAGCCATCAATAAAATGAGCCGCTGAATCCGGGGCAACAGCCCGAATCATCTGCTTCTGCTCTCAGGTGCCGGAATTACAGCAGCCTGCGCTCTTATCATTCTGCCTGCTCACGTTCCGCACGGGCCGCTTCCATTTCCATGGCCTGCCCCGGTTTCCTGCTCTGACGGCCCTGATGACTCTTAGCCCAGCACAACTGTGCCCGCAGCCCCCCGCCAGAGACCAGCCTTCCTGAACAGAGTGCACTTCCTGAGCATGGGCAGGATCTGAACGCTGATTCCGGCTGCTCCGCTTATCATCGGCGCAACCATAAAGCACCAGGGAAGGAATCGCTATGCAGATTATGATCACCGAAAATTTTCAGGAATCCAGTATGCGGGTGGCAGAGCGCTTTATCACTTTGCTGCAACGCAAGCCTGCGGCCCGCCTGGGCCTGGCCACCGGCGGCAGTGTGGAGGGTGTCTATGCCTGTCTGGTGGCGGCCTTTCGTAAGGGCCAGGTCGATTTTGCCCGGGCTCCAGTGTCAACCTGGACGAATATGTGGGCCTGGGAGCGGAGCATCCCCAGAGTTACCGCTCTTACATGAACCGGCAGCTCTTTGCGCACATCAATATTGACCAGGACAACACCTATGTACCGGATGGCCACGCGCCCGCCAGGCAGGAGCTCGCCCGCTTCCGCAAACAGCTCTACGGCCCGGAGCGGGAGGCCCCGCAGCGCTCCTGCGGCAGCGGGCGCGTGGATCTGCAACTGCTGGGTACAGGAACCAGCGGCCATATCGGTTTTAACGAGGCTGGCGACTATCTGATTGCCGATGCTCATATTGAGAACCTGGCAGAAAGTACCATTGAGGCCAATTCACGCTATTTCCGCTCGCGGGAGCAGGTTCCGCGCCAGGCGTTCACTCAGGGAGTGGGCGATATTCTCAAGGCCCGCAGCATCGTGCTGATTGCCTCTGGCCCGGCCAAAGTACAGGCCATAACCCAGTTGCTGACTAACAACAGAATCAGCACTCAATGCCCGGTAACGCTGCTGAAACTGCACCCGGACGCGACGGTAGTGCTGGAGCGCGACCTTGCCCGGGCTGCGGGGTATCAGGATTGCTGACTCGTTCTGGCCATGCCAGGCGCAGCTCAGCCCAGAAATTCGACTTCCGCCTCATCGTGCAGGCCTGCGGAAGCAATCTCGGCCGGAGTCAGATCTTCAGGACGGGGCAGCAGGCCGAAATCTCCGGCATCCGGCGCGGGGCCGGCAGCCACAGCGGCTGCCGGCCGGCTGTAAGCTGTAGACTCGTTGAGCTGAGGGCCCTGGTCAGGTGGCACAGCACCCGCTGCGCCCTCGGGCCCGGCAGGCGGCAGCTGTACCGTGTTGATGCTCTGTTGTGCCTGATGGTCCGCAGCCATTACACTGGAACCATTCTGTTCGTTGTAGAGGGCGATGGCCCGTTTGTACCACTCAATGGCGCGCGGGTAATCACGCAATCTGGTTTCGTAGAGCTGGCACAGCAGATTAACGGCGTACAGACTTTTATGACTGGCTGCTACTGAGTACCATTCCACCGCTCTGGCATAGTCTTTGAAGGTATTCTCATACAGTTGTCCCAGGGCGATGGCAGCCTTCAGGTCTCCCAGCTGCACCGCGCGCTGGTACCATTCAATAGCGGTATCAATATTGTGCAGATTGTGCTGGTAAATACGGCACAGATGGTAGATCGCACTCAGGCTCTCCAGCTGGGCTGCCTTACGGTACCAGCCTGCCGCCTCATCGTAATCTTCAAAGTGCATTTCCAGCAGATTGCCGGCCCGGATCATCGAATATTCGTCACCGTAGTGGCCCGCCTCGGTATACCAGTCGATGGCGCTCTCAATATCTTCCAGACTCTGTTCGTACAGCACGGCAATGCGGCGCATGTAATACAGGTCACCCTGCACCGCAATCCGTTCATACTGGTCAATGGCGCGTTGATAGTCGCGCTGATACTCGGCATAGGCCGCCAGCTCAATGATGGCCCACTTCCTGCCCTCATCGGCGGCCTGCAGGATCTTTCTGTAGCTGAGCTCAAAGGCCCGGTCGCGCTTCTGGCTCTGCTGTACCAGTTTACTATGCTGGCGCTGCCTGCGGAGATTTTCCTGCAATTTCCGGGCGCTGTGCTGCGTATCTTCAGCAGAACTGGCGGCTGCGGAGATATCCGGCTGCGCTGCTCCTCTGCCGGCATGGCTTGCCTGGGCCTGCTGCGCTGCGCTTTTACGGGCTTTGCCTGTTTTCGATTCCGGGCTGGCCTGTCCAGATTTCTTCGACTTCCGATGTATCGCCATGTTCCCCTCCATGTGACGCGATGAATGATACGTACGCCCCCGCTCGTATCTACCCGGAATGCATTATTCGATAGGATTCCGGCAATCAAACAGAGCCTCAGGAAGAGCCAGTGCGCGCTCCGGTGCTTTCAGAGGGGGGACTTTGATGATTGTAACGGGATAGAACCGCCTGGCAACAGAATCGCTGCCAGTTTTTGCCCAGCGGAAGGGCGGAGCAGAGCTCGCGGATGGCCAGGACTCCAGGAGTCAGGACTCCAGGAGTCAGGACTCTATGAGCCAGGACTCCAGGAGTCAGGACTCTATGAGCCAGGACTGCTCGCACAGGATGGCCGGAAAGCGCGGTTGATATGAGTTGAGAGCAGGAGGTGGGGCCAGGCGAAAACCCTGCCGCGCCTCCTGCTCTCAACTTTCTGTTTATTGCTGCTGTTTCGTAAGACTTCCAGCTGACGCGTGCGGCTCCGATTTACTCAACAGCTCTGCCTCATAGTACTGGAAGCTTCTGAACAAGGCGCAAGACCTGTTTCCTTCTTATAAGAAAGCCCCAACGCCCCGCAAAAACGGGGCCCATGCTTCCGGTAAGTCATCAGAAAAACCACCCGGTATTGACAGTGAGCGTACCGAACATCTCCACCGCTGACCAGTTGCTCTGTGGCCTGTTCCCTGTACTGTCCTTTGCCCTCACCTTGACGTAATAAATCGTACCCGAGCTCAGACCACTGGTGGTGTATGATGTTGTGCCCGTGACCTGAGCGGTGCTGCCCTGGGCATTGCTGCCAGTACCCCACGAAATCTCATAGCTGTCCGCCCCCTCAACGGCATCCCATTCTATCGTAAAGCCACTGATACTATTGTTGACCTGAGATTTCAGACTGGGAGCAGCTAAAGCAGGAAGGGTATCCGTACTAAAGGTTTCCGTACTGCTCCAATCGCTCTCCCTGCCATCAGCCAGAGCTTTGACTTTTACGTAATAGAGCGTCCCTGCCGACAAAGAGCTGAGGGAAATTGAAGTGGACGTGTAATAACCCTGGCCCGCATCCGTATTGCTGTCAGGACCCCACTTAATCCAATAGTTAGTCGCACCCGTCACCGCATTCCAGCTCACCGTCAAGCCGCTGGCGCTTACATCGCTGGCCGCCGAATTCAGGGAGGGCGCAGCCAGCGCAGTCTTAAACTCCCGGCTGACCCAGACACTGTCCGGGTGCACATCGGTACTGTCCGTGGCCTGGAGCCTGACGGCATAGGTGCCACCGGGATCCAGACCACTGATGGTATGCGATGTGCCGCTCACACGGCTGAAACCGAACGTCACATCCGCTCCCATACCCCAAGAGATATAATAGCCATCCGCTCCCGTCACTGCACTCCAGCTCACTGTAAAGCCGGTAGTGCTTACATCGCTGGCCGCCGAATTCAGAGAGGGCGCAGCCAGTGTCGTCCCGAACTCCCGGCCGTTGCTCCAGGAGCTGTCGCGTTTTACACCGGTGCTGTCCATGGCCCGGACATAGAAGAAAGAGGATGTCCCGGGGCTCAGGCCGCTAAGGGTATACGACGTGCTGCTCAGGTCAACCGACGTCCCATCTGACCCCGAAAGTTTATAGCCATCCGCACCCGCCACCGCATTCCAGTTCACCGTAAAGCCGGTAGTGCTTACAGCGCTGGCCGCGTTCATCACCGGTACCGGGAGAACTTCATAAACCCTCAGGCTCTGCGGACTCGACTCTGCCGAGCCTCCTTCACCGTCACTCACCAGTACCGAAATCTGATATTCTCCCGCAGACCAGCTGCTCTGCGCTGTGAAGTACGCTTCGCTGCTGTCCGTGCCAAAGTAGAACCAGTCTCCACTCGTGCCCTGCCGGTACCGCCACTGGTAGCTCAGGCTGTCCCCTTCCGGGTCCTCGGCCACCACGCTGTACCTCAGGCTGCTGCCCAGCGCCAGCTCCGCAGCCGCTGCACTCACACTGCCCAGCTGCGGGGCCACATTCAGGCGCAGCGTCCGCGAAAGCGCTACATTCCCGTTGATGCCATCGTTCACCAGCGCCGTTACTAATACCTGGTGCCGCTCTGACGCGCTCATCCCGGCTATCTCCGTCGCGCTCTTCCCGCTGACCGGCGACGCAAAGGTCTGTGCGAGCAGCGAGGCTCCCGTCTCTCCGGCCACGCTCAAGCCGTTAATTTCCCAGCCATAGCTCAGCGCGTCCCCGTCCGGATCCGTGGCCTCGGTATAAAAATTCAGTGCCGGACTGCGCTCGGCTGCTGTTCGCAGCTGATACCGCGCATTATCTGCCGGAGTGGCTCCCGTGAAACCCAGACTCGGCAGACGGTTGGCAGCCATACTCAGCGCGTAGGTCGCAGTGCTGACCCCGCCAGCCGCATCGCTGACCCTCACCCGTATCCGGTACGGGTCTGTGGCCGTTGAGGCAAAGCCTCCCGTCTTCAACTTCATCCGGTAGGGAGCCGTATTGTCCACCGTACTGCCCGCCGGCAGCGCGTTCCAGTTGGATGAACTGGACTGGTCGGGCCGCTGGTACTCCCACTGGTAGCGGAAGTCACTGGCCGGATCCACACTATCCAGATTCGGATCCGTTACCTCCAGCTCAAAGTCCACATCCTGACCCACTACCGCCGAGCCACTGCTCCCCGCCGTCGGCTGGACAAAGCGGACGACCGGAGCACCGTTGAGCAGCACAGCCACAGCATTGCTGCCCGGACTTTCCAGCGTTGCCGCCGCACCATATCCGTCCTGCGCCGTAACCCGTACCTGGTAGTCTCCGGCTGCCTGCGTAAACGTATAGCTCAGTACTGCACCATTGCCCGTCGTCGTGCCCATCGTCTCCACAAGGCTCCAGCTCCCGTCACTCTCTTTGCGGTACAGCTGCCAGGTATACGTCAGGCTGTCGTCCGCACTATCGCTGCCCGATGCCGCAAAGTTGAGCTCCCGGCTGCCCTCCGAAAGCTGTATCGTCTGAGCGCCCGTGGGCGCAGTAATGCGCAACGACTCCGGCTGGGTGTTCAGGTAAAAGCGCCGCTGCGCCCGGGCACTGGATTCCCCGTCATCATTGGTTACCACCAGAGAAATGGTATTCGCACCCGCCCGCAGACCATCGTCCAGACTCCGGCTGCTCTGCGCCGAGGTATCCCCCCCGGTCGTCTCATATACCACACCGTTCAACGACCACTCATAGGTAAAGCCGCTGGCAGCAGGCACTGAGCGCCGATCCTGAACGCTCACGGATACACTCACCACAGTCCCGGCAGGATTATAGGGCAGCACCGTCGCTGCGGACCCCGCCGTTGCTGCGGCATCGCTCTCGTCCCCGCTGCTCCAGCCCGTAGTCCCGGCTGCCCAGTACACAGCGGGCGCGCCGGGCGCAACCTGGGTCGTGCTGCCCGTCAACGCAATATTGCGCGTCAACACATCCTGCGCTCCGCCATGTTCGTCTGCCACTGTAATGCGCAGGGTGTAGTCCCCCGCACCCAGACCGATGTCCAGCGCCAGCGGCAGACTCTGCAGCACACCCGAAGTCCCGGATGTCTCACTGCCCCCCAGTACGCGAAATTGACTGCTGTCCGCCGCAACGTCGTGCCCCGCAGCAATGGCGGCCAGATAGATCAGCTCTCCCCCGTTGGGGTCGCTGGCCCGGGCCGTAATATTCTGTGGAGTCTGGATGTCAAACGCAGCCGGCGCTGCGGGTGTCTGAGCCTCATCCAGTACCGGGGCTTCATTCAGATAGTAGCGCTCCATCCATTCCGAGCGCTCACCGCGCATGTTGAGCGCCTGCATCCTCACGGTGTGCAGACCAGGCCCTCTGAGCGTAAAGGTTTCACTGTATACACTGCTACCCGGGACGTACGCGGCAGTCCCACTCTGCAGCGCATCGTCCACCAGCCAGTTCAGCGCCGCAATTCCTACCGGATTGTCCTGCGGCCGGGCACTGACCTGGTTGGTAATGAGCACATCAATACTGCTGCCCGCACTCCCGTCCCCGTTCAGCGGCTGTGTCTGCGAGGAACGGGTGCTTACGATATTCGTGGATCAGCGGGCGGCTCTCAGAATCAACACCCGAAGCATCGCCAGCCAGACTCACCGAAACCACAGCCTCCGCGCTGCCCCCTTCCCCATCGCTGACAATGAGTTTCAGTGTGTAGTCACCCGCTGCCTAGGTAAACGTATAGCCCCGGCTGCTCAGAGCCCCGGCGCACCCGTGCTGCTGATGCCCAGGCTCGTAAAATCCCCGTCCACAGGTATGGCAGAACCCGCAGCGATGTACCAGCTGTAGCTCAGCGCCTGACCCGCATCCGCATCCTCGGCACTGGCCTCCAGGTCGAAGGTGCTGCCACTGCTGATGTCGATCGACTGCCCGGCTGCCGGCGCAGCAATCACAACACTGGTGGGGACACTGTTCAGATCCCAGGTCCTGGACAACTGGGCATTCCCGCTGGAGTTGCTCACCACCACCCGGATGGTATTCCTCCCGGAACGGGTGAGCGTAAAGCTCTCATCGTCCCCGCTCCTGCTGCTGTCCAGATCATCGTTCAGGTACCAGGCATAGCGGAAATTCTGATCCGCGACGGCATCGGCGAGCACCTTGAGCCGGACGCTGAGATCAGTGCCATCAAAGCTGTATTTGCCGCCATTGCTGTCGGTTTCGCTGCTCGTGAGCACCTCATCCCACGAGAGCTGCGGCCCATCATCCGCATCCGCATCTCCATCCTCATCTACCGGGTCGTAGCGATCGATGATCCCGTCCCCATCGTTGTCCGTTTTCCCCGGATCCGTTACGCCATCCCCGTCGCTATCCGCGTCCGCAGCATCGGCAATCCCGTCGCCATCGCTGTCAGGGCCACCCATCACATCCACATCCGCGCCGTCGGGGATCCCGTCACCGTCCAGATCCGGATTGTTGTCATCCGGGTCGCGATCGGCACTCAGGCCGTCATTGTCCAGATCCTCCAGCTGAACCACCGGATCACGTTCAAACAGAATATCCTTGAGTACGACGGCCGGGATATTACCATAACTCCGACCCAGTATTCCGAACGGGTTGAACGGTTCCTGCGGAACGTAGCCATAGTGCGAGGGAGCCAGACTGATTCCGGCCGACGATTCTCCGTTATTGCCACCGGCAGAACTCGCGGAGGCAGTGCTGCCGCTGCTACCGTCTCCGCTCTCAGCAGGATCGGTTGCCACATTTACCGGAACTGGCAGAGCGATCTGCCAGGAGCCGTCCGGACCTGTCTGCACAAAATACAATCTGGAGCCCGGCAGGTCGTAGAACAACAGAAAGGCTCCCCCGAGAGCTTCAGGACCGCTTGCATCCAGAGTTCTGCCTTCGATCGTATCGCCACTGGTAACGGCCTCCACCAGGCCGCTGCGGCCCAGAGTGATATCGTAAAGCACACCGGGCCGGAGCGTATCGCCGGGAGCCAGCCTGTCCAGATACAGGTCCTCGCCGCTCAGAGAAGCCGCCTCCTCCTGAAATTCCAGGCTGAACTCCTGCACGAGCGGTTCATAACCTTCGGCCAGTACCACCCGGTAGAATTCATCGTAATCGGGCACCGAAATCCGATACTCACCAGCGCGCACGGAAAAGGTGTGAAAAATTTCCCGGGTCACTTTGGGGATATAGTAGACGCTGGCCCCGAGCACTTCCTCAGGTTCCCCACTCCCTGCTGAGCCCCCCACCACTGGAATCGCATCGTTATCCCAGACCGTTCCCGATATCCGGGTCAAGCGCAGAATCCGGCGCTTAAAATCCGCAGGAAGCTCCAGTGCACCATTCACAACCACATCTGCGAGCACCAGCTCGGCATAGACTTCCAGATTTGCTTCACTTTCCTGCAACAGTGCCGGAGGCAGGGTCTCAGGCTCGAACCTGGCTTTAGCCAGATCGTCAACTTCCATCATATAGACACGGCTTTCCTCATCAAAGAAAGTTCTGTTTTTCTGCACCCAGTACACCTGCTCCGGCTCGTCTTTTTTCCGAAAGCCCCAGCGTATTCCCGCAGAATCCCACAAACCCTGCAAAGCCGCATTGACCACTTTCCCTTCTTCAAACACGGAACTGCCCGAACGTACGAAATGCTGGAGCTCAAACGCATATTTCCCGTCACTGTGCAGCTCCTGAATACGCAAAAAAGATACCGGAGTTTCCTCATCCCCTCCGGAAGATTCTTCACAGCTGAAGAACAACACCCCTGCCAGCAGGGCGACCCACAGCTTTGCCGCGAACGATTTTGAAAGTACCGCATAACATCTGTTCATAAAGCACCTCTTTCTCACGTCTGGCTCCGATGCCGGAGTGGAGCCCAAGTATAACTACCTGTAGTATCAGAGTAAATATCCGATCATAATACCGGAAAAAGAATATCCTTTCAATACTAATGCCGAATGCGATCACTCTGTTTCACTCCGCTTTCCTGTCTGGAAAGTAGCCGTTACTCAGACCAGTTTCCGCTCGACAATGGCAATGAAGTGGGCAGGCAGGAGACTCTCAAGCGTCTCAATCTCATAAATGATATATCAGCAATCAACTGGATATCGGCCTTATGCTGCCACAGCTGTTCCCCGCAACGCAGCGTGCCGGCCCGGACCCGGCAGGCCCGGAAATGCAGTCAGAAATTCAGGAGAGGCCCAGCTTCCGGGCATAACTTTGCAGCATATCCTGTTCAAAGTCCTGATTACTCTGGTAGTCCGTTCCGAATACCTTTGGCCACAAGGCCGGATCTTCCATGCACAGATAAAAAAACACAGTGCCGTGCCACGGCTGCAAAGCCTGATAGACATGGCAGAACATCTCATGCTTGATCTCAAAGGGGTAGGAAAACTTACCCGCAATCTCTTCCATCGGAAAACGCAGAATCTGGGTATACAGGGCCTTGCGCCGGATGGTCCTGAGCGCCGACTTACTGAATGTCAGCGTCCCCAGCGAGACGGTGACCACTTCATGCGGGCGGAACAGGCCCGCCAGGCGCTGGGCCAGTTCGCGGTA
>NW_026890068.1:0-22470 GCF_033153115.1 Saccostrea echinata
GGTACATATATACATTTTATACAAACTGATATACCAAAAAAAAAAAAAAACATGACAGAAAATGAATAAAAATGATAAAGAGAGAGAGGGGAATTATATCAAGCAGGACAGACAGCATCATAATTTTTTTAGGATAAACATACACAATTTTTTGTTTTGTTGTTGTTATTTTTTTATTTCAGTATTTTTTGCTTTGAGTTTAACAAAATAAATACCGTTGTTGCCGAATGATAATAAAAACGTGTGTGGGTGGGTGGGTGGGGATTAAGTTATTCAAAGGAAAGGGGTGTGACAGATAACACCGAAATAATACAAAATGTAGAAGCTGAATGAAACTTTTGATTCTCATTCATTTATGATATCTAGTTATAGATGTGATAATTTATTTGATTTCCTCTTTTCTCAGTTAATTTTCAAAGGCAACTTTAAGCAGTGACCAAACCGGCTTTATAAATGAGCCTTTTTCATTTTATTACACGCCACGTTAGAATGAATATCGTTATATTTGACGTTGTTTAGAAATCAATAAAAATCATACTTTGAATATAAATGAAATACGGAATTGCAGTTCTGAAATGCATGTACTCGCATATGTGCATAGCTGTAGAACTAATGAGATAAAGTTGTAATACTGTTATTATTTTTTGCTTCGACACATTCCATCATTTTCTATTTAAATAATTGTGCTATTTTCTAATTTATTTCGCAAAATTCTTGAATGTATTCTAGAGGGGCAGGTTGATGGACTTGTACAAAATATAGTTTCAAGATGTGTAGACAACTTCTACAACTTGATGATGACAATAATACTATGAAATTGTCTAGCATTGTGCTATGTAATTATATATATGTAAGGCACAGATATATTCACTGAAGGATGTACTGTGTCTCAACATTTTTTTTTTTTTTTTTTTTTTCAATTTGGGGGCATTGTACGCCGAATTTGACAAAATTTATTAATTTCGGCCAAATAATTCAACATTATTTTCAGAGATGTTTCAACGTCTGAACAGAAGGCATCTTTTCGAAGAATGTAGGTGGCCGTGAAAACGGCCGTTTGCTTTAGGACTTGAAATACAGCTTAAAATTAAGCACGCTCTCCACGAATACGTCTGGCCAGCTGGATGTCTTTGGGCATGATGGTTACTCTCTTGGCGTGAATGGCGCACAGGTTGGTGTCCTCAAAGAGACCAACAAGGTAAGCTTCGCTTGCTTCCTGTAAAGCCATGACAGCTGAACTCTGGAAACGCAAGTCGGTCTTAAAATCCTGAGCGATTTCCCGGACCAAGCGCTGGAATGGCAGCTTCCTGATGAGAAGCTCAGTGCTCTTCTGGTATCTCCGAATTTCACGGAGGGCGACAGTTCCTGGCCTGTATCTATGCGGTTTCTTAACGCCACCCGTGGCTGGTGCGCTTTTACGAGCAGCTTTGGTAGCGAGCTGTTTTCTGGGGGCCTTGCCTCCTGTAGATTTTCGTGCCGTCTGCTTGGTACGTGCCATGCTATCTCCTCAGATTATTCAAACTCGAATGAATGAAGTGGCAGTGTTGCACCGTGAACTTATATATCTTTGTAAGCTCAAGTTGAAAATCGCTGCGGTCTACCAGTCGGCTTAGTCGATTGGCTGGTGCCCGCAGTAACACTCGCTACGATTAGTCAGGTGAACGAGATGACCATTGGCTACGTCTGTAGGTAGTTTCAATCCACAGAATTGCCCCAAAAGAAAAAGAAAATCAAGTCGGTTTTTGACACATGATTTCACTGCAGATACATATAGTCAAATATTTTTTTAAAAATATATATATGGTGAATAATGGGGATGAATGTAACGTCAATTGAATAGAAAATAGAATTATTTATTATATATATACATATATTTTCAATTCGTTATTGAAGCAAAATGCATTTTCGAAAAATATATATTATATATTTCTTGTCATTATTTCCTCCTACCATTATCTGAACAAGCCCAGTAATATTACTAAGTATCATGATACTTGCAGATAATCAGAATGGTGCATATAGGATGAACAGGAATTACCCTGTTGCAAAAACAAGAACAAAACAAATAATACAAATAAATGAATAATTAATTAAATGAATGAATAATTAAATAAATGAATGAATGAATGAATGAATAAATGAAAAGAATAAATAAATGAAAAGAATAAGAATGTATGTATCTGTCTTTCAAAAGGTACGCATGAACTTTTATTCCATTCGTTCCACATTTGATTCCAAATAAAGTGGGAAAAAAAAAAGAAAAAAAGAAAAAGAAAAATAATAATAATAATAATAATAAATAAATAAATAAAATAAATGAATGAATAAAATAAAATAAAATAAAATAAAAAAAATTAATAATAATAATAAAACTTCAACAACAAAAAAAACAACAAAAAACAAAAAAAAAAAAAAAAAACCAAACCAAAACAAAACAAAACAAAACAAAACAAAAAAAAAAAAAAAAAAAAAAAAAAAAACATGAAAACAAATATACTAGAATGATAACACTAATAATAATGGCCATATAGTTAGCGTAGGCGTTGTGATGTGGAAAAAGTAAAATTTTATTTACTTGAGGGAGGGTATGTAAACAAATTAAAAACTGACTTTTGTTTCTTCTTCTTCTCAGAAACAGCATGTTAATATTATCATGACTTTGCAATTTGCTTCCAGTCGAAGACAAATAAACTATGTGTAATAGGTAAGTGTACTTCTTGTTTATTCATTTTGTGTTTCCATTAGTACATGTATGTAATAGAGGCATCTTTTCTAAAAATGTTGGTAGCCCTGAAAAGGGCTTTTGTAATTGGTTTAAGACAATTGGCAGTCTACGCCTTGGTGGCTTTCTTTGGGGTTTTTGACTTCTTGGCTGTGGCTTTCTTGGGCGCTTTGGTTTTCGTAGGCTTTGGAGCTGCCTTGGCTTTCTTGGGAGACTTAGTAGCTGCTTTCTTCTTGGGAGACTTGGCCTTCTTGGGTGCTGCAGGTTTCTTAACAGCCTTTTTCTTTTCTGTTGGCTTTTTCTCCCCGGTTGTCTTCTTGGGTTTGGTCGTTTTCTTGGGCTTGGCAGCCTTAGGTTTGGTGACTTTTTTGGTCTTGGGTTTCTTCTCCGTCTTGGGCTTCTCTCCCAGCTTGAAGGAACCACTGGCACCTGTACCCTTGGCCTGTTTGAGAACTCCCTTCTTGACTCCGTTCTTGAGGGCCATCTTCAGATGGGTGTTGACACTAGAGGCGTCATTACCGACTTTGTAGTTGCCCATGATGTACTTGAGAATAGCTTGTCTCGAGGAACCTCCGCGCTCCTTCAGGGCAGCCACAGCAGCGCTGATCATCTCGATGTACTTGGGATGGGCGGGGACCGTCTTGGGTTTGGAAACCTTCTTCTTGGCGGGGGATTTTGCTGGTGCGGCGTCTGCCATAATTTTTTTGTCCTGTTTTCTACAACTGATGTGAACGACGTTATCGACGATAAGGAAATGAATGAAATCACCTCCGCCGATGGCCTTATTTGTGTGGCGGCGAGCGCGGACCTCCGTGAAAACTCCCCAATTGTCGAGAGCGTAGAGGATTGAACTCGTCAAACTTTGTGTTTCAATACCTGTTATTTTTCCGATTTTGTCCTCCCAATTTTACTTAATTTTCTCAAATATGTCACTGTGCGTTTTCTTGAAATAATTTCCTACATAACTGTTTTTGTTTAAGGTTCTTAATCTGTCATTTTAAAGGAGGAATTGTCTGTTGATTCTGAAAATGCGCTGTTCCCTGGAGCCCAGAAGCGACTAATTTTGATTAAAACACGAAAACAAGAGGAATAGAACACGAGTAAGGGATTGAAGTACTTACTACATTGCTATGTGATAAAACATACATGTACATTTCTTTCAATTGTCTTCTATGTTACTTAAAATCCGAATGAAAATGCAAACATTCGGCACAAACACGCGCACAATGGATAGTGATGTGTGCCTTGCATTTCATATGAAATGGAGAGAGAGAGAAAAAAAAACAATCAAACAAAAGGGTCATATGAAGGGAAATCACGGAATCTCACAAATTGTTGAATGTTCAAATATATATCTAATATACTTTCTAGATCAGTGGATGTTCACCCCCTTAAAGGGACAACATATAATTTCTTTTCGAATATTTAAATACATGACACCTACTTTATAATTATAACACCGAGGACACCGGAAAGATCCAGACCGTACGTAACGTACCACATTCGGTGGTACAACGTCTGAATTTCTCAGTATAATTATATCATAAGAATATACATAACTGACATCCTTGTAAATTACATGAAAAAAAAAAATCACATAAAAAGGGCGTGTATTTAATAATTGTAGAACACTCACTTAATTAGTAGTTATACATAAGAGAGAGACAGAGAGAGACGAACAAGGCGAATAATGGGAGTAGCTTATTCATTGATATTAATTTGTTTCTTGTAATTTACACACACAAATAATTGAGTACATGTAAATAAACAGAATGTGGTCAAAAGCCAATGTATTTAAAATCTATATCTTTCAAGTTGAACAAGACAACCAGTATATAATACAAGACAATACAATACATTGATAGAAGCATCAAATTGGTTGCACACTTTCCACGTGCAGATCATGATTCCCTGCATCTATATGTCACGTGACGATGCAGATGTGCTGCACGGCGCAGTGATGGACATCGCAATAAATGTAAAGTGTTGAAAAAAATGTCGTTTAGTCATTCGCATCGGTAGTCTATTCGAAAGAAAATTTACTACCAGTTTTTAATTGTGTTAGTACTGTAAGTATCCGGAAACTGGCATCGAGTTGCTTTTATTCACTCTTATTATGGGAAGCACACTTTTTTGAATAAGAACATTCAAGACATAATATAAACCACATCTTCTTATTCTTATGAGATTCTTATATTCATAACTTTTATCTATTTTTATCAATTAGGAATTTTGTCTAAATAATCATCATATAAAACAATAGCGAGGGGGAAAAAAAAGAAACATTAAGGATTTAACTGGAGTTACAGATCTTTTGAATATGTTAATAAAATAATGATCATATTTAAAAATATTTGTATCAAAGGAAAAAAATTGAAAGTTAGATCGCCATGTTAGATGATTTTCGCAGTTTCTAGTCTTAATTGGTCAATGAAATGGGTTTTTTTTTTTCTTATCTCTTTGTTGAGTGAGCATTCAAGTAATACGTGAGAATTCAACATTTGTACGCAGGCCTATAAGGTTTGGATTCAACTGCCTATAACGAGAAAGAAAAAAACGTACATATACGAATATACATGCGAGTCAATTTTAAAATTTATTGCTTTTGTTATTAACTTAATACATTTATTTATCATTAAATATATAACACTTTCTTTGATGTTTGATCTCTGTTCTGTGTTGAAAATTATTGAATTCGTGTGTTTCTATTATTTTCTAGCTATAATAATTGTTTACGTTTCAACTCGTTTGTAATGTAGGTATCTTTTCGAAAAGCTTATGTGGCCGTGAAAACGGCCGTTTGGTTTTGTGCTGCACACAACACAACTATAGGATCTTTTTACTTGGCGGCTTTCTGTGTCTTTTTGGGAAGGAGCACCGCTTGGATGTTGGGCAGGACACCACCCTGCGCGATGGTCACGCCGGACAGGAGTTTGTTCAATTCTTCGTCGTTGCGGATGGCCAGCTGCAGATGACGGGGAATGATTCTGGTCTTTTTGTTGTCGCGGGCAGCGTTGCCTGCCAACTCCAAGACTTCTGCGGCCAAGTACTCAAGAACGGCAGCCAAGTACACGGGAGCGCCTGCTCCCACTCTCTCGGCGTAGTTGCCCTTTCTCAGCAGACGGTGAATACGACCCACGGGGAACTGCAGTCCGGCGCGGGAAGAACGGCTCTTGGCCTTCCCCTTCACTTTGCCTCCTTTGCCACGTCCAGACATTCTTAACGGTTATGTTCTTTCGTGTACAGTCAACGAATAATCCAGCGACGCCCGCACGCACCAATTTAAACAACCAAGCGGATCCAACGGTGCAGCCAATTAACGCGTCGCTCTGTTGTGCCTTTAGGTGAAATCCGAACAAGTAATGTTTTCTCGGAGGTCCGTAACAAGCTTCTCCTCCTACTCGCATATAAATAGTAAATTTTACCATTTTACTTTATTCATCTCTTCAGTTTGACCTGTCAACTTGAGATCATGCCACCCAAAGTCGGATCCAAAGGCGCCAAGAAAGCAGTCACCAAGGCCAAGACACCGAGGAGCACAGACAAGAAAAGGAGGAAGAGGAGGAGGGAATCTTATGCCATTTACATCTACAAAGTCCTAAAGCAGGTGCACCCTGACACTGGTGTTTCCAGCAAGGCCATGAGCATAATGAACTCCTTCGTCAACGATATCTTTGAGAGAATCGCTGCCGAAGCCTCTCGTTTGGCCCACTACAACAAGCGATCTACAATCACAAGCAGAGAGGTCCAGACTGCTGTCCGTCTCCTTCTGCCCGGTGAACTGGCCAAGCACGCCGTATCTGAGGGCACCAAAGCCGTCACCAAGTACACCAGCAGCAAATAATCTCATTTTGCAAGTACACACACCAAACGGCCCTTTTAAGGGCCAACTAATTTTTAAGAAAAGATACCTTCATATTACATGCGTTATTGAGACACAAATAATATGTGTGAGTGTTACAATGTGAATGCATGTGCTCGTAAAAGTGGCAAACGTATAAAAATCCCACATTGTTTACAACTGATTATAATAACAGAAGTAGGATAAATAAAGAAATACAAGTAGGTATTATTATATGTATGAGAGCCAAATTTTATTCACAAATAACTTGAATGTACAACCAAGCATATATCTAAAATAACTGTATCTTCAAATATAAATAAAATACAAGCATGCGAGGTCCATCTGATGTACACAAAATCCTGGTTCATTTGTCCTCTGTATACTGAATTAATTATCAGCGTACATTATATAATTGATAATAAAGTATCTCAATTCAGCTAATATCAATGAAACAGATAAATAAATTCAAGACCCCCCCCCCTCCCCTTTCTTTGACATTGACATATTGGAATTTTCAATCAGTAATTATACATCAATAAAAGTGCAATGACCAAAATGCGATAATTATACATTGACAATTAATTGTCTAACATTAGTCATAATTGTTAAACAAGAAAAAAAAAGCATGTCACTCAGCGCCAGTTGGTACCTGTCATTGTCGGTAGATCGATCCCTCAAAATAATACTCAAGACAGCAGCATTATTATTTTAATATATGATTATAATAATAAAAAAAATTAAATAATATATACTGTTTGTGTGTGTTTATTCAATATTTCTTGTCCAAACCTAAATTCAATACATATTTGTTGCTCTGTATATAGTTTTGAGGAAATATTACGACATAAAGGGTCTTACTCTGTTATTGTTGTGTATTTATTTTACCACTTACAACCATTCTGTATTCAACTTTGTACAGTGAATATCTGTATAACAAGTACTCAGTAAGTAAATGTCTGTCTTAACGATGTTTAAGAGGCATCTTTTCGAAAAATTTGGGTGGCCGTGATAACGGCCGTTTGTGTTTGTTTTAAACTTCTGTCTTGACTGTCAAACTGAATTCTTTAGCCTCCAAATCCGTACAGGGTGCGTCCTTGGCGTTTCAAGGCGTAGACCACGTCCATAGCTGTGACGGTCTTTCTCTTGGCATGCTCCGTGTAGGTTACAGCATCTCGGATCACGTTCTCCAAGAAAACCTTAAGAACTCCACGAGTTTCCTCGTAGATGAGACCGGAAATACGTTTGACACCACCACGGCGAGCAAGACGGCGTATGGCTGGCTTGGTGATACCCTGGATGTTGTCTCTCAAGACTTTTCTGTGTCGCTTAGCGCCTCCTTTTCCAAGACCTTTTCCTCCTTTGCCACGTCCAGACATGTTATAAGTTCAGCCAGTAGTACTGTTCTGATGAACTGATCATGCGTAATTGCCTAATTTATAGTCCAAATTGAGGACCCGTGAGAGCGCACGATGCTTTGAAAAGTTCGGAACGTTACCAAAGCGGTATTGTGACAAGCTTTACGATTGGTCAGCTTGGCATGATGGGAATGTTTACATTTCTTGCCCCACGGGAATTTTAACCACATTTAATTAATTTTGATTCTTTAATTTCTTCACATATAGGCAAGTTTAGGTTCAATTTATTCACCTAAACCAAAATATTGGTACGTGGAGGTACATATATACATTTTATACAAACTGATATACAAAAAAAAAAAAAAAAACATGACAGAAAATGAATAAAAATGATAAAGAGAGAGAGGGGAATTATATCAAGCAGGACAGACAGCATCATAATTTTTTAGGATAAACATACACAATTTTTTGTTTTGTTGTTGTTATTTTTTTATTTCAGTATTTTTTGCTTTGAGTTTAACAAAATAAATACCGTTGTTGCCGAATGATAATAAAAACGTGTGTGGGTGGGTGGGTGGGGATTAAGTTATTCAAAGGAAAGGGGTGTGACAGATAACACCGAAATAATACAAAATGTAGAAGCTGAATGAAACTTTTGATTCTCATTCATTTATGATATCTAGTTATAGATGTGATAATTTATTTGATTTCCTCTTTTCTCAGTTAATTTTCAAAGGCAACTTTAAGCAGTGACCAAACCGGCTTTATAAATGAGCCTTTTTCATTTTATTACACGCCACGTTAGAATGAATATCGTTATATTTGACGTTGTTTAGAAATCAATAAAAATCATACTTTGAATATAAATGAAATACGGAATTGCAGTTCTGAAATGCATGTACTCGCATATGTGCATAGCTGTAGAACTAATGAGATAAAGTTGTAATACTGTTATTATTTTTTGCTTCGACACATTCCATCATTTTCTATTTAAATAATTGTGCTATTTTCTAATTTATTTCGCAAAATTCTTGAATGTATTCTAGAGGGGCAGGTTGATGGACTTGTACAAAATATAGTTTCAAGATGTGTAGACAACTTCTACAACTTGATGATGACAATAATACTATGAAATTGTCTAGCATTGTGCTATGTAATTATATATATGTAAGGCACAGATATATTCACTGAAGGATGTACTGTGTCTCAACATTTTTTTTTTTTTTTTTTTTTTTCAATTTGGGGGCATTGTACGCCGAATTTGACAAAATTTATTAATTTCGGCCAAATAATTCAACATTATTTTCAGAGATGTTTCAACGTCTGAACAGAAGGCATCTTTTCGAAGAATGTAGGTGGCCGTGAAAACGGCCGTTTGCTTTAGGACTTGAAATACAGCTTAAAATTAAGCACGCTCTCCACGAATACGTCTGGCCAGCTGGATGTCTTTGGGCATGATGGTTACTCTCTTGGCGTGAATGGCGCACAGGTTGGTGTCCTCAAAGAGACCAACAAGGTAAGCTTCGCTTGCTTCCTGTAAAGCCATGACAGCTGAACTCTGGAAACGCAAGTCGGTCTTAAAATCCTGAGCGATTTCCCGGACCAAGCGCTGGAATGGCAGCTTCCTGATGAGAAGCTCAGTGCTCTTCTGGTATCTCCGAATTTCACGGAGGGCGACAGTTCCTGGCCTGTATCTATGCGGTTTCTTAACGCCACCCGTGGCTGGTGCGCTTTTACGAGCAGCTTTGGTAGCGAGCTGTTTTCTGGGGGCCTTGCCTCCTGTAGATTTTCGTGCCGTCTGCTTGGTACGTGCCATGCTATCTCCTCAGATTATTCAAACTCGAATGAATGAAGTGGCAGTGTTGCACCGTGAACTTATATATCTTTGTAAGCTCAAGTTGAAAATCGCTGCGGTCTACCAGTCGGCTTAGTCGATTGGCTGGTGCCCGCAGTAACACTCGCTACGATTAGTCAGGTGAACGAGATGACCATTGGCTACGTCTGTAGGTAGTTTCAATCCACAGAATTGCCCCAAAAGAAAAAGAAAATCAAGTCGGTTTTTGACACATGATTTCACTGCAGATACATATAGTCAAATATTTTTTTTAAAAATATATATATGGTGAATAATGGGGATGAATGTAACGTCAATTGAATAGAAAATAGAATTATTTATTATATATATACATATATTTTCAATTCGTTATTGAAGCAAAATGCATTTTCGAAAAATATATATTATATATTTCTTGTCATTATTTCCTCCTACCATTATCTGAACAAGCCCAGTAATATTACTAAGTATCATGATACTTGCAGATAATCAGAATGGTGCATATAGGATGAACAGGAATTACCCTGTTGCAAAAACAAGAACAAAACAAATAATACAAATAAATGAATAATTAATTAAATGAATGAATAATTAAATAAATGAATGAATGAATGAATGAATAAATGAAAAGAATAAATAAATGAAAAGAATAAGAATGTATGTATCTGTCTTTCAAAAGGTACGCATGAACTTTTATTCCATTCGTTCCACATTTGATTCCAAATAAAGTGGGGAAAAAAAAAGAAAAAAAGAAAAAGAAAAATAATAATAATAATAATAATAAATAAATAAATAAAATAAATGAATGAATAAAATAAAATAAAATAAAATAAAAAAAATTAATAATAATAATAAAACTTCAACAACAAAAAAAACAACAAAAAACAAAAAAAAAAAAAAAAACCAAACCAAAACAAAACAAAACAAAACAAAACAAAAAAAAAAAAAAAAAAAAAAAAAAAAAAACATGAAAACAAATATACTAGAATGATAACACTAATAATAATGGCCATATAGTTAGCGTAGGCGTTGTGATGTGGAAAAAGTAAAATTTTATTTACTTGAGGGAGGGTATGTAAACAAATTAAAAACTGACTTTTGTTTCTTCTTCTTCTCAGAAACAGCATGTTAATATTATCATGACTTTGCAATTTGCTTCCAGTCGAAGACAAATAAACTATGTGTAATAGGTAAGTGTACTTCTTGTTTATTCATTTTGTGTTTCCATTAGTACATGTATGTAATAGAGGCATCTTTTCTAAAAATGTTGGTAGCCCTGAAAAGGGCTTTTGTAATTGGTTTAAGACAATTGGCAGTCTACGCCTTGGTGGCTTTCTTTGGGGTTTTTGACTTCTTGGCTGTGGCTTTCTTGGGCGCTTTGGTTTTCGTAGGCTTTGGAGCTGCCTTGGCTTTCTTGGGAGACTTAGTAGCTGCTTTCTTCTTGGGAGACTTGGCCTTCTTGGGTGCTGCAGGTTTCTTAACAGCCTTTTTCTTTTCTGTTGGCTTTTTCTCCCCGGTTGTCTTCTTGGGTTTGGTCGTTTTCTTGGGCTTGGCAGCCTTAGGTTTGGTGACTTTTTTGGTCTTGGGTTTCTTCTCCGTCTTGGGCTTCTCTCCCAGCTTGAAGGAACCACTGGCACCTGTACCCTTGGCCTGTTTGAGAACTCCCTTCTTGACTCCGTTCTTGAGGGCCATCTTCAGATGGGTGTTGACACTAGAGGCGTCATTACCGACTTTGTAGTTGCCCATGATGTACTTGAGAATAGCTTGTCTCGAGGAACCTCCGCGCTCCTTCAGGGCAGCCACAGCAGCGCTGATCATCTCGATGTACTTGGGATGGGCGGGGACCGTCTTGGGTTTGGAAACCTTCTTCTTGGCGGGGGATTTTGCTGGTGCGGCGTCTGCCATAATTTTTTTGTCCTGTTTTCTACAACTGATGTGAACGACGTTATCGACGATAAGGAAATGAATGAAATCACCTCCGCCGATGGCCTTATTTGAGTGGCGGCGAGCGCGGACCTCCGTGAAAACTCCCCAATTGTCGAGAGCGTAGAGGATTGAACTCGTCAAACTTTGTGTTTCAATACCTGTTATTTTTCCGATTTTGTCCTCCCAATTTTACTTAATTTTCTCAAATATGTCACTGTGCGTTTTCTTGAAATAATTTCCTACATAACTGTTTTTGTTTAAGGTTCTTAATCTGTCATTTTAAAGGAGGAATTGTCTGTTGATTCTGAAAATGCGCTGTTCCCTGGAGCCCAGAAGCGACTAATTTTGATTAAAACACGAAAACAAGAGGAATAGAACACGAGTAAGGGATTGAAGTACTTACTACATTGCTATGTGATAAAACATACATGTACATTTCTTTCAATTGTCTTCTATGTTACTTAAAATCCGAATGAAAATGCAAACATTCGGCACAAACACGCGCACAATGGATAGTGATGTGTGCCTTGCATTTCATATGAAATGGAGAGAGAGAGAGAAAAAAAAACAATCAAACAAAAGGGTCATATGAAGGGAAATCACGGAATCTCACAAATTGTTGAATGTTCAAATATATATCTAATATACTTTCTAGATCAGTGGATGTTCACCCCCTTAAAGGGACAACATATAATTTCTTTTCGAATATTTAAATACATGACACCTACTTTATAATTATAACACCGAGGACACCGGAAAGATCCAGACCGTACGTAACGTACCACATTCGGTGGTACAACGTCTGAATTTCTCAGTATAATTATATCATAAGAATATACATAACTGACATCCTTGTAAATTACATGAAAAAAAAAAATCACATAAAAAGGGCGTGTATTTAATAATTGTAGAACACTCACTTAATTAGTAGTTATACATAAGAGAGAGACAGAGAGAGACGAACAAGGCGAATAATGGGAGTAGCTTATTCATTGATATTAATTTGTTTCTTGTAATTTACACACACAAATAATTGAGTACATGTAAATAAACAGAATGTGGTCAAAAGCCAATGTATTTAAAATCTATATCTTTCAAGTTGAACAAGACAACCAGTATATAATACAAGACAATACAATACATTGATAGAAGCATCAAATTGGTTGCACACTTTCCACGTGCAGATCATGATTCCCTGCATCTATATGTCACGTGACGATGCAGATGTGCTGCACGGCGCAGTGATGGACATCGCAATAAATGTAAAGTGTTGAAAAAAATGTCGTTTAGTCATTCGCATCGGTAGTCTATTCGAAAGAAAATTTACTACCAGTTTTTAATTGTGTTAGTACTGTAAGTATCCGGAAACTGGCATCGAGTTGCTTTTATTCACTCTTATTATGGGAAGCACACTTTTTTGAATAAGAACATTCAAGACATAATATAAACCACATCTTCTTATTCTTATGAGATTCTTATATTCATAACTTTTATCTATTTTTATCAATTAGGAATTTTGTCTAAATAATCATCATATAAAACAATAGCGAGGGGGAAAAAAAAGAAACATTAAGGATTTAACTGGAGTTACAGATCTTTTGAATATGTTAATAAAATAATGATCATATTTAAAAATATTTGTATCAAAGGAAAAAAATTGAAAGTTAGATCGCCATGTTAGATGATTTTCGCAGTTTCTAGTCTTAATTGGTCAATGAAATGGGTTTTTTTTTTTCTTATCTCTTTGTTGAGTGAGCATTCAAGTAATACGTGAGAATTCAACATTTGTACGCAGGCCTATAAGGTTTGGATTCAACTGCCTATAACGAGAAAGAAAAAAACGTACATATACGAATATACATGCGAGTCAATTTTAAAATTTATTGCTTTTGTTATTAACTTAATACATTTATTTATCATTAAATATATAACACTTTCTTTGATGTTTGATCTCTGTTCTGTGTTGAAAATTATTGAATTCGTGTGTTTCTATTATTTTCTAGCTATAATAATTGTTTACGTTTCAACTCGTTTGTAATGTAGGTATCTTTTCGAAAAGCTTATGTGGCCGTGAAAACGGCCGTTTGGTTTTGTGCTGCACACAACACAACTATAGGATCTTTTTACTTGGCGGCTTTCTGTGTCTTTTTGGGAAGGAGCACCGCTTGGATGTTGGGCAGGACACCACCCTGCGCGATGGTCACGCCGGACAGGAGTTTGTTCAATTCTTCGTCGTTGCGGATGGCCAGCTGCAGATGACGGGGAATGATTCTGGTCTTTTTGTTGTCGCGGGCAGCGTTGCCTGCCAACTCCAAGACTTCTGCGGCCAAGTACTCAAGAACGGCAGCCAAGTACACGGGAGCGCCTGCTCCCACTCTCTCGGCGTAGTTGCCCTTTCTCAGCAGACGGTGAATACGACCCACGGGGAACTGCAGTCCGGCGCGGGAAGAACGGCTCTTGGCCTTCCCCTTCACTTTGCCTCCTTTGCCACGTCCAGACATTCTTAACGGTTATGTTCTTTCGTGTACAGTCAACGAATAATCCAGCGACGCCCGCACGCACCAATTTAAACAACCAAGCGGATCCAACGGTGCAGCCAATTAACGCGTCGCTCTGTTGTGCCTTTAGGTGAAATCCGAACAAGTAATGTTTTCTCGGAGGTCCGTAACAAGCTTCTCCTCCTACTCGCATATAAATAGTAAATTTTACCATTTTACTTTATTCATCTCTTCAGTTTGACCTGTCAACTTGAGATCATGCCACCCAAAGTCGGATCCAAAGGCGCCAAGAAAGCAGTCACCAAGGCCAAGACACCGAGGAGCACAGACAAGAAAAGGAGGAAGAGGAGGAGGGAATCTTATGCCATTTACATCTACAAAGTCCTAAAGCAGGTGCACCCTGACACTGGTGTTTCCAGCAAGGCCATGAGCATAATGAACTCCTTCGTCAACGATATCTTTGAGAGAATCGCTGCCGAAGCCTCTCGTTTGGCCCACTACAACAAGCGATCTACAATCACAAGCAGAGAGGTCCAGACTGCTGTCCGTCTCCTTCTGCCCGGTGAACTGGCCAAGCACGCCGTATCTGAGGGCACCAAAGCCGTCACCAAGTACACCAGCAGCAAATAATCTCATTTTGCAAGTACACACACCAAACGGCCCTTTTAAGGGCCAACTAATTTTTAAGAAAAGATACCTTCATATTACATGCGTTATTGAGACACAAATAATATGTGTGAGTGTTACAATGTGAATGCATGTGCTCGTAAAAGTGGCAAACGTATAAAAATCCCACATTGTTTACAACTGATTATAATAACAGAAGTAGGATAAATAAAGAAATACAAGTAGGTATTATTATATGTATGAGAGCCAAATTTTATTCACAAATAACTTGAATGTACAACCAAGCATATATCTAAAATAACTGTATCTTCAAATATAAATAAAATACAAGCATGCGAGGTCCATCTGATGTACACAAAATCCTGGTTCATTTGTCCTCTGTATACTGAATTAATTATCAGCGTACATTATATAATTGATAATAAAGTATCTCAATTCAGCTAATATCAATGAAACAGATAAATAAATTCAAGACCCCCCCCCCCTCCCCTTTCTTTGACATTGACATATTGGAATTTTCAATCAGTAATTATACATCAATAAAAGTGCAATGACCAAAATGCGATAATTATACATTGACAATTAATTGTCTAACATTAGTCATAATTGTTAAACAAGAAAAAAAAAGCATGTCACTCAGCGCCAGTTGGTACCTGTCATTGTCGGTAGATCGATCCCTCAAAATAATACTCAAGACAGCAGCATTATTATTTTAATATATGATTATAATAATAAAAAAAATTAAATAATATATACTGTTTGTGTGTGTTTATTCAATATTTCTTGTCCAAACCTAAATTCAATACATATTTGTTGCTCTGTATATAGTTTTGAGGAAATATTACGACATAAAGGGTCTTACTCTGTTATTGTTGTGTATTTATTTTACCACTTACAACCATTCTGTATTCAACTTTGTACAGTGAATATCTGTATAACAAGTACTCAGTAAGTAAATGTCTGTCTTAACGATGTTTAAGAGGCATCTTTTCGAAAAATTTGGGTGGCCGTGATAACGGCCGTTTGTGTTTGTTTTAAACTTCTGTCTTGACTGTCAAACTGAATTCTTTAGCCTCCAAATCCGTACAGGGTGCGTCCTTGGCGTTTCAAGGCGTAGACCACGTCCATAGCTGTGACGGTCTTTCTCTTGGCATGCTCCGTGTAGGTTACAGCATCTCGGATCACGTTCTCCAAGAAAACCTTAAGAACTCCACGAGTTTCCTCGTAGATGAGACCGGAAATACGTTTGACACCACCACGGCGAGCAAGACGGCGTATGGCTGGCTTGGTGATACCCTGGATGTTGTCTCTCAAGACTTTTCTGTGTCGCTTAGCGCCTCCTTTTCCAAGACCTTTTCCTCCTTTGCCACGTCCAGACATGTTATAAGTTCAGCCAGTAGTACTGTTCTGATGAACTGATCATGCGTAATTGCCTAATTTATAGTCCAAATTGAGGACCCGTGAGAGCGCACGATGCTTTGAAAAGTTCGGAACGTTACCAAAGCGGTATTGTGACAAGCTTTACGATTGGTCAGCTTGGCATGATGGGAATGTTTACATTTCTTGCCCCACGGGAATTTTAACCACATTTAATTAATTTTGATTCTTTAATTTCTTCACATATAGGCAAGTTTAGGTTCAATTTATTCACCTAAACCAAAATATTGGTACGTGGAGGTACATATATACATTTTATACAAACTGATATACAAAAAAAAAAAAAAAAACATGACAGAAAATGAATAAAAATGATAAAGAGAGAGAGGGGAATTATATCAAGCAGGACAGACAGCATCATAATTTTTTAGGATAAACATACACAATTTTTTGTTTTGTTGTTGTTATTTTTTTATTTCAGTATTTTTTGCTTTGAGTTTAACAAAATAAATACCGTTGTTGCCGAATGATAATAAAAACGTGTGTGGGTGGGTGGGTGGGGATTAAGTTATTCAAAGGAAAGGGGTGTGACAGATAACACCGAAATAATACAAAATGTAGAAGCTGAATGAAACTTTTGATTCTCATTCATTTATGATATCTAGTTATAGATGTGATAATTTATTTGATTTCCTCTTTTCTCAGTTAATTTTCAAAGGCAACTTTAAGCAGTGACCAAACCGGCTTTATAAATGAGCCTTTTTCATTTTATTACACGCCACGTTAGAATGAATATCGTTATATTTGACGTTGTTTAGAAATCAATAAAAATCATACTTTGAATATAAATGAAATACGGAATTGCAGTTCTGAAATGCATGTACTCGCATATGTGCATAGCTGTAGAACTAATGAGATAAAGTTGTAATACTGTTATTATTTTTTGCTTCGACACATTCCATCATTTTCTATTTAAATAATTGTGCTATTTTCTAATTTATTTCGCAAAATTCTTGAATGTATTCTAGAGGGGCAGGTTGATGGACTTGTACAAAATATAGTTTCAAGATGTGTAGACAACTTCTACAACTTGATGATGACAATAATACTATGAAATTGTCTAGCATTGTGCTATGTAATTATATATATGTAAGGCACAGATATATTCACTGAAGGATGTACTGTGTCTCAACATTTTTTTTTTTTTTTTTTTTTTCAATTTGGGGGCATTGTACGCCGAATTTGACAAAATTTATTAATTTCGGCCAAATAATTCAACATTATTTTCAGAGATGTTTCAACGTCTGAACAGAAGGCATCTTTTCGAAGAATGTAGGTGGCCGTGAAAACGGCCGTTTGCTTTAGGACTTGAAATACAGCTTAAAATTAAGCACGCTCTCCACGAATACGTCTGGCCAGCTGGATGTCTTTGGGCATGATGGTTACTCTCTTGGCGTGAATGGCGCACAGGTTGGTGTCCTCAAAGAGACCAACAAGGTAAGCTTCGCTTGCTTCCTGTAAAGCCATGACAGCTGAACTCTGGAAACGCAAGTCGGTCTTAAAATCCTGAGCGATTTCCCGGACCAAGCGCTGGAATGGCAGCTTCCTGATGAGAAGCTCAGTGCTCTTCTGGTATCTCCGAATTTCACGGAGGGCGACAGTTCCTGGCCTGTATCTATGCGGTTTCTTAACGCCACCCGTGGCTGGTGCGCTTTTACGAGCAGCTTTGGTAGCGAGCTGTTTTCTGGGGGCCTTGCCTCCTGTAGATTTTCGTGCCGTCTGCTTGGTACGTGCCATGCTATCTCCTCAGATTATTCAAACTCGAATGAATGAAGTGGCAGTGTTGCACCGTGAACTTATATATCTTTGTAAGCTCAAGTTGAAAATCGCTGCGGTCTACCAGTCGGCTTAGTCGATTGGCTGGTGCCCGCAGTAACACTCGCTACGATTAGTCAGGTGAACGAGATGACCATTGGCTACGTCTGTAGGTAGTTTCAATCCACAGAATTGCCCCAAAAGAAAAAGAAAATCAAGTCGGTTTTTGACACATGATTTCACTGCAGATACATATAGTCAAATATTTTTTTTAAAAATATATATATGGTGAATAATGGGGATGAATGTAACGTCAATTGAATAGAAAATAGAATTATTTATTATATATATACATATATTTTCAATTCGTTATTGAAGCAAAATGCATTTTCGAAAAATATATATTATATATTTCTTGTCATTATTTCCTCCTACCATTATCTGAACAAGCCCAGTAATATTACTAAGTATCATGATACTTGCAGATAATCAGAATGGTGCATATAGGATGAACAGGAATTACCCTGTTGCAAAAACAAGAACAAAACAAATAATACAAATAAATGAATAATTAATTAAATGAATGAATAATTAAATAAATGAATGAATGAATGAATGAATAAATGAAAAGAATAAATAAATGAAAAGAATAAGAATGTATGTATCTGTCTTTCAAAAGGTACGCATGAACTTTTATTCCATTCGTTCCACATTTGATTCCAAATAAAGTGGGGAAAAAAAAAGAAAAAAAGAAAAAGAAAAATAATAATAATAATAATAATAAATAAATAAATAAAATAAATGAATGAATAAAATAAAATAAAATAAAATAAAAAAAATTAATAATAATAATAAAACTTCAACAACAAAAAAAACAACAAAAAACAAAAAAAAAAAAAAAAACCAAACCAAAACAAAACAAAACAAAACAAAACAAAAAAAAAAAAAAAAAAAAAAAAAAAAAAAACATGAAAACAAATATACTAGAATGATAACACTAATAATAATGGCCATATAGTTAGCGTAGGCGTTGTGATGTGGAAAAAGTAAAATTTTATTTACTTGAGGGAGGGTATGTAAACAAATTAAAAACTGACTTTTGTTTCTTCTTCTTCTCAGAAACAGCATGTTAATATTATCATGACTTTGCAATTTGCTTCCAGTCGAAGACAAATAAACTATGTGTAATAGGTAAGTGTACTTCTTGTTTATTCATTTTGTGTTTCCATTAGTACATGTATGTAATAGAGGCATCTTTTCTAAAAATGTTGGTAGCCCTGAAAAGGGCTTTTGTAATTGGTTTAAGACAATTGGCAGTCTACGCCTTGGTGGCTTTCTTTGGGGTTTTTGACTTCTTGGCTGTGGCTTTCTTGGGCGCTTTGGTTTTCGTAGGCTTTGGAGCTGCCTTGGCTTTCTTGGGAGACTTAGTAGCTGCTTTCTTCTTGGGAGACTTGGCCTTCTTGGGTGCTGCAGGTTTCTTAACAGCCTTTTTCTTTTCTGTTGGCTTTTTCTCCCCGGTTGTCTTCTTGGGTTTGGTCGTTTTCTTGGGCTTGGCAGCCTTAGGTTTGGTGACTTTTTTGGTCTTGGGTTTCTTCTCCGTCTTGGGCTTCTCTCCCAGCTTGAAGGAACCACTGGCACCTGTACCCTTGGCCTGTTTGAGAACTCCCTTCTTGACTCCGTTCTTGAGGGCCATCTTCAGATGGGTGTTGACACTAGAGGCGTCATTACCGACTTTGTAGTTGCCCATGATGTACTTGAGAATAGCTTGTCTCGAGGAACCTCCGCGCTCCTTCAGGGCAGCCACAGCAGCGCTGATCATCTCGATGTACTTGGGATGGGCGGGGACCGTCTTGGGTTTGGAAACCTTCTTCTTGGCGGGGGATTTTGCTGGTGCGGCGTCTGCCATAATTTTTTTGTCCTGTTTTCTACAACTGATGTGAACGACGTTATCGACGATAAGGAAATGAATGAAATCACCTCCGCCGATGGCCTTATTTGAGTGGCGGCGAGCGCGGACCTCCGTGAAAACTCCCCAATTGTCGAGAGCGTAGAGGATTGAACTCGTCAAACTTTGTGTTTCAATACCTGTTATTTTTCCGATTTTGTCCTCCCAATTTTACTTAATTTTCTCAAATATGTCACTGTGCGTTTTCTTGAAATAATTTCCTACATAACTGTTTTTGTTTAAGGTTCTTAATCTGTCATTTTAAAGGAGGAATTGTCTGTTGATTCTGAAAATGCGCTGTTCCCTGGAGCCCAGAAGCGACTAATTTTGATTAAAACACGAAAACAAGAGGAATAGAACACGAGTAAGGGATTGAAGTACTTACTACATTGCTATGTGATAAAACATACATGTACATTTCTTTCAATTGTCTTCTATGTTACTTAAAATCCGAATGAAAATGCAAAACATTCGGCACAAACCACGCGCACAATGGATAGTGATGTGTGCCTTGCATTTCATATGAAATGGAGAGAGAGAGAAAAAAAAACAATCAAACAAAAGGGTCATATGAAGGGAAATCACGGAATCTCACAAATTGTTGAATGTTCAAATATATATCTAATATACTTTCTAGATCAGTGGATGTTCACCCCCTTAAAGGGACAACATATAATTTCTTTTCGAATATTTAAATACATGACACCTACTTTATAATTATAACACCGAGGACACCGGAAAGATCCAGACCGTACGTAACGTACCACATTCGGTGGTACAACGTCTGAATTTCTCAGTATAATTATATCATAAGAATATACATAACTGACATCCTTGTAAATTACATGAAAAAAAAAAATCACATAAAAAGGGCGTGTATTTAATAATTGTAGAACACTCACTTAATTAGTAGTTATACATAAGAGAGAGACAGAGAGAGACGAACAAGGCGAATAATGGGAGTAGCTTATTCATTGATATTAATTTGTTTCTTGTAATTTACACACACAAATAATTGAGTACATGTAAATAAACAGAATGTGGTCAAAAGCCAATGTATTTAAAATCTATATCTTTCAAGTTGAACAAGACAACCAGTATATAATACAAGACAATACAATACATTGATAGAAGCATCAAATTGGTTGCACACTTTCCACGTGCAGATCATGATTCCCTGCATCTATATGTCACGTGACGATGCAGATGTGCTGCACGGCGCAGTGATGGACATCGCAATAAATGTAAAGTGTTGAAAAAAATGTCGTTTAGTCATTCGCATCGGTAGTCTATTCGAAAGAAAATTTACTACCAGTTTTTAATTGTGTTAGTACTGTAAGTATCCGGAAACTGGCATCGAGTTGCTTTTATTCACTCTTATTATGGAAGCACACTTTTTTGAATAAGAACATTCAAGACATATATAAACCACATCTTCTTATTCTTATGAGATTCTTATATTCATAACTTTTATCTATTTTTATCAATTAGGAATTTTGTCTAAATAATCATCATATAAAACAATAGCGAGGGGGAAAAAAAAGAAACATTAAGGATTTAACTGGAGTTACAGATCTTTTGAATATGTTAATAAAATAATGATCATATTTAAAAATATTTGTATCAAAGGAAAAAAATTGAAAGTTAGATCGCCATGTTAGATGATTTTCGCAGTTTCTAGTCTTAATTGGTCAATGAAATGGGTTTTTTTTTTTCTTATCTCTTTGTTGAGTGAGCATTCAAGTAATACGTGAGAATTCAACATTTGTACGCAGGCCTATAAGGTTTGGATTCAACTGCCTATAACGAGAAAGAAAAAAACGTACATATACGAATATACATGCGAGTCAATTTTAAAATTTATTGCTTTTGTTATTAACTTAATACATTTATTTATCATTAAATATATAACACTTTCTTTGATGTTTGATCTCTGTTCTGTGTTGAAAATTATTGAATTCGTGTGTTTCTATTATTTTCTAGCTATAATAATTGTTTACGTTTCAACTCGTTTGTAATGTAGGTATCTTTTCGAAAAGCTTATGTGGCCGTGAAAACGGCCGTTTGGTTTTGTGCTGCACACAACACAACTATAGGATCTTTTTACTTGGCGGCTTTCTGTGTCTTTTTGGGAAGGAGCACCGCTTGGATGTTGGGCAGGACACCACCCTGCGCGATGGTCACGCCGGACAGGAGTTTGTTCAATTCTTCGTCGTTGCGGATGGCCAGCTGCAGATGACGGGGAATGATTCTGGTCTTTTTGTTGTCGCGGGCAGCGTTGCCTGCCAACTCCAAGACTTCTGCGGCCAAGTACTCAAGAACGGCAGCCAAGTACACGGGAGCGCCTGCTCCCACTCTCTCGGCGTAGTTGCCCTTTCTCAGCAGACGGTGAATACGACCCACGGGGAACTGCAGTCCGGCGCGGGAAGAACGGCTCTTGGCCTTCCCCTTCACTTTGCCTCCTTTGCCACGTCCAGACATTCTTAACGGTTATGTTCTTTCGTGTACAGTCAACGAATAATCCAGC
>NW_026890069.1:0-8400 GCF_033153115.1 Saccostrea echinata
ATATATTGTGATATGTGCATTTTTCCATTTAACAAGGGAACTCCCATAGACAAATTCAGAGATTCATAAAACCGGAAGTACTTGTCATATGCATACCAAACTTCGAATCTAAAGAGTATGTAAGCCTGCCAACAGATGTGCATAGGAGGATAACTCTTACTTCATCATATTTGAAATGAATAAAAATTTCATTATTTCATTCTTCTGAAACTCCTATAAGGGGTCAAAAAGTGACCCCACGGACCATAATTTTTAGATTGTACTCTTGAAGCTAAACCAAGAATAGAAAACTGTTCAAGAATTCATTAAGAATTAAAAAAGTTATGGGCGAAGGTCAGTTTTCAACGTTGGCCCCTAGAAACCCCTTATTTTCCAGAAATTCATTTTCAAACCCTAATGGGGTTGAAACTATATGACAGTCATTATATCACTATATTTTCACAAGAATATCTTGATTACTTTAAGAGATATCGTGAAATGTGCAATTTCCCATTTAACATCGGAACTCCCATAGACAATTTCAGAGATTTATAAAACTGAAAGTACTTGTCATATGCATACCAAACTTGAAACCTAAAGAGTATGTAAGCCTGTTAACTGATGTTCAAAGGGAGATAACTCTTACTCCATTATTTTTGAAATAAATAAAAATTACGTTATTTCAGTCTTCTGTAACTCCTATAAGGGGTCATATAGTGACCCCACGGACCATAATTTTTAAATTGTACTCCTAATGCTGAATACAAAACAGAAAACGGTTTTGAAATTGGAAGGAAAATAAAAAAGTTATAAGAAAAGGGTTGTTTTCTGCAATGATCCCTATCAGTCCCTTATTTTTCAGAATTGAACTTCTATAACCTTATCCGATCATTGTAACAGTATTGTGATAGTCCACTTAAAATCCCATAAAAATCCTTAGCTTCCCTTTTGAGAAAAAGTTGCACGTCTGATTTCAAATTTTACATAGGAATTCCCATAGACAGTTTTCAAACACTCCTAAAACCGGAAGTACTGGTCAGATTGACTTGAAACTTAAAATATATCTTAATGTTATCATTCTAAACGACATGTTATCTTAAAGTTTATTTTTATTCATCGATTTCAGATTTTATGACATTCATCCCCCCTTCTCTCATTTCTGGAGTCATATATCTCAAAAAGTATAAAAGATAGAAAAATGCTGTCGCTAAGTTTTTCGTAGGAAATGAACAGAAGAATTCATATTTAAAATTTGAATAAGTTTGATTGTAAGATAAGAGAGTTTCATGTTCTTTTTCAAAAATCAGTTTTTGGCGAATTTAAACCGGAAGTAAGGTAACCTGAAGTACAAAACCTAACATACGCGAGACATTTATATTTGCTAACGAAGGATTATAAAAAAAGATCAATAACATTAAAGGTTTTCCTTCAATCAGAAACGAAAAAGTGTTCAGAATAATAATAATAACTAGACCTTTTTTGTCGTTCAACAAAAACGGAGGGCTTTTCGATGCTTTAAATCTCATGGACCTTAAAGAGCGATAACTCTAAGAAAATGATAAAAATAAAAGAAAATAATCAGACCGGATCGAGTTTTAAAAAGCTTATAAAAATTTAAACCTATCAAGAATGTAATTCTCACTAGAGCTCTGCAAAGGGCGATAACTCTCACATTGCTTTTTTTTCTGAAACTACTAAAAGTTACTTAATTTCAGGTCTCTAAAACAACTATAAGGGTTTAAAAAGTGACCCCACGGACCATAATTTTTAAATTGTGTCTTTTATGCTGAACTCAGGATCGAAAACTGTTCAAAAATTTATTAAGGAATAAAAAAGTTACATTGGAAAATCAGTTTTTAATATTAGCCCCTTGAAATCCCTTATTTTTCAGAATTTCATTTTCAGACTCTAATATGTTTTAAACAATATCAAAGTCATTATATCACTCATTTTTCAGAAGAATATCTTATTTTGTTTAGGAGATATCGTGACATGTGCATTTTTCCATTAACATGGGAACTCTCATAGACAAATAGAGAGATTCATGAAACCGGAAATACTTGTCATATGCATACCAAACTTGAAACCTAGAGAGTATGTAAGCCTGTTAACTGATGTTCAAAGGGAGATAACTCTCACTCCATTATTTTTGAAATAAATAAAAATTACATTATTTCAGTCTTCTGTAACTCCTATAAGGGTTCAAAAGGTGACCCCACGGATCATAATTTTCAGATTGTACTCTTTAAGCTAAACCCATAACAGAAAACTGTTTAAAAATTCATTGAGAAATAAAATAGTTATGGGCAAAGGTCAGTTTTCAACTTTGGCCCTTAGAAATCCCTTATTTTTCAGAAATTCATTTTCAAACACTAATGGGGTTGAAACATTATCACAGTCATTATATCACTAAATTTTCACAAGAATATCTTGATTACTTTAAGAGATATCGTGAAATATGCAATTTTCCACGTAACATGGGAACTCCCATAGACAAATTTAGAGATTCATAAAACCGGAAGTACTTGTCATATGCATACCAAACTTGAAATCTAAAGAGTATGTAAGCTCCCCAACAGATGTTCAAAGGGAGATAACTCTTACTTCATCATATTTGAAATACAGAAAAATTTTATTATTTCAGTCCTCCGTAAATCCTATAAGGGGTCAAAAAGTGACCCCACGGACCATAATTTTTAGATTGTACTCTTTGATCTGAACCCAGAATAGAAAACTGTTTAAAAATTCGTTGAGAAATAAAAAAGTTACAGGAAAAAGTATGTTTTCAATGTTGGCCCCTAGAAATCCCTTATTTTTCAGAATCTCCTATTCATGTTCTAATGAGGTCGGTACCGTATCAAAATCATTCTACACTTAAAATCTCCCAAGAATATCTTGATTATTTTAAGAGAAAACGGGCCACGACTGATTTCAATTTAACCTAGAAACTCCCATAGACAATTTTCAAAGACCCCTAAAACCGGAAGTTCGGCTTGAATCGATATGAAACTTACAGTATATGTTCTACATTTTAGTCTTAATGTATTTCATTGCTCAAAATAATTTTGAAACCTTAATTGTGACTTTTAAAAATTTCATCCCCCCTTTTTTCAATGTTTGAAGTCTTATATCTCAAAAAGTAGCTATGGTCAAAAATCACCGTCGCTTACTTTTTTGTAGGTATTGATCTCTAGAATTTATATCTTGAATTTGAGAGTCTAGTCATTAAAAATGAGAAAGATTTTAGCTTCTTTAGAAATTTTAGTTTTTCTTTAGTAGAAACCGGAAGTGAGTAAACCGGAAGTTCAAAACATTACATACGGGAGACATTTACGTAAGGTTTTCTATGATTATAAAACAAAATCCCTATTTTCAAAGGTACTCCTTAAACGCTGAACGAAAAAAGTGTTAAGCATAATAATAATAACTAGACCTTTTTTGTCGTTCAACAAAAACGGAGGGCTTTTCGGCGCTTAAAATCACAAGGACCTTAAAGAGCGATAACTCTAACAAAATAAAAAACATAAAAAAAATAATCAAATCGGATCAAGTCTTCAGGATCTTATAGAAATGGAAACCTAAAGAGTATGTAATTCTCATTAGAGCTCTGCAAAGGGGGATAACTCTTACAATGTTATTTCGAAAATTACTAAAAGTTACTATATTTCTGGTGTCTAAAACACCTATAAAGGGTCAAAAAGTGACCCACGGACCATAATTTTTAAACTGAACCCTTTATGCTGAACTCAGAATCGAAAACTGTTTAAAAATTCATTGAGAAATGAAAAAGTTACATTGGAAAAACTGTTTTCAATGTTAGCCCCTTGAAATCCATTATTTTTCAGAATTTCATTTTCAGACCCTAATGGGGTTGAAAAAATATCACAGTCATTATATCACTCATTTTTAGAAGAATATCTTATTTAGTTTAGGAGATATCGTGACATGTGCATTTTTCCATTTAACATGGGAACTCCCATAGACAAATTTAGAGATTCATAAAACCGGAAGTACTTGTCATATGTATACCAAACTTGAAACCTAAAGAGTATGTAAGCATGTCAACAGATGTGCAAAGGGGGATATAACTCTTACTTCATCATATTTTAAATAGATAAAAATTTCATTATTTCATTCTTCTGAAACTCCTATAAGGGGTCAAAAAGTGACCCCACGGACCATAATTTTTAGATTGTACTCTTGAAGCTAAACCAAGAATAGAAAACTGTTCAAGAATTCATTAAGAATTAAAAAAGTTATGGGCGAAGGTCAGTTTTCAACGTTGGCCCCTAGAAACCCCTTATTTTCCAGAAATTCATTTTCAAACCCTAATGGGGTTGAAACTATATGACAGTCATTATATCACTATATTTTCACAAGAATATCTTGATTACTTTAAGAGATATCGTGAAATGTGCAATTTCCCATTTAACATCGGAACTCCCATAGACAATTTCAGAGATTTATAAAACTGAAAGTACTTGTCATATGCATACCAAACTTGAAACCTAAAGAGTATGTAAGCCTGTTAACTGATGTTCAAAGGGAGATAACTCTTACTCCATTATTTTTGAAATAAATAAAAATTACGTTATTTCAGTCTTCTGTAACTCCTATAAGGGGTCATATAGTGACCCCACGGACCATAATTTTTAAATTGTACTCCTAATGCTGAATACAAAACAGAAAACGGTTTTGAAATTGGAAGGAAAATAAAAAAGTTATAAGAAAAGGGTTGTTTTCTGCAATGATCCCTATCAGTCCCTTATTTTTCAGAATTGAACTTCTATAACCTTATCCGATCATTGTAACAGTATTGTGATAGTCCACTTAAAATCCCATAAAAATCCTTAGCTTCCCTTTTGAGAAAAAGTTGCACGTCTGATTTCAAATTTTACATAGGAATTCCCATAGACAGTTTTCAAACACTCCTAAAACCGGAAGTACTGGTCAGATTGACTTGAAACTTAAAATATATCTTAATGTTATCATTCTAAACGACATGTTATCTTAAAGTTTATTTTTATTCATCGATTTCAGATTTTATGACATTCATCCCCCCTTCTCTCATTTCTGGAGTCATATATCTCAAAAAGTATAAAAGATAGAAAAATGCTGTCGCTAAGTTTTTCGTAGGAAATGAACAGAAGAATTCATATTTAAAATTTGAATAAGTTTGATTGTAAGATAAGAGAGTTTCATGTTCTTTTTCAAAAATCAGTTTTTGGCGAATTTAAACCGGAAGTAAGGTAACCTGAAGTACAAAACCTAACATACGCGAGACATTTATATTTGCTAACGAAGGATTATAAAAAAAGATCAATAACATTAAAGGTTTTCCTTCAATCAGAAACGAAAAAGTGTTCAGAATAATAATAATAACTAGACCTTTTTTGTCGTTCAACAAAAACGGAGGGCTTTTCGATGCTTTAAATCTCATGGACCTTAAAGAGCGATAACTCTAAGAAAATGATAAAAATAAAAGAAAATAATCAGACCGGATCGAGTTTTAAAAAGCTTATAAAAATTTAAACCTATCAAGAATGTAATTCTCACTAGAGCTCTGCAAAGGGCGATAACTCTCACATTGCTTTTTTTTCTGAAACTACTAAAAGTTACTTAATTTCAGGTCTCTAAAACAACTATAAGGGTTTAAAAAGTGACCCCACGGACCATAATTTTTAAATTGTGTCTTTTATGCTGAACTCAGGATCGAAAACTGTTCAAAAATTTATTAAGGAATAAAAAAGTTACATTGGAAAATCAGTTTTTAATATTAGCCCCTTGAAATCCCTTATTTTTCAGAATTTCATTTTCAGACTCTAATATGTTTTAAACAATATCAAAGTCATTATATCACTCATTTTTCAGAAGAATATCTTATTTTGTTTAGGAGATATCGTGACATGTGCATTTTTCCATTAACATGGGAACTCTCATAGACAAATAGAGAGATTCATGAAACCGGAAATACTTGTCATATGCATACCAAACTTGAAACCTAGAGAGTATGTAAGCCTGTTAACTGATGTTCAAAGGGAGATAACTCTCACTCCATTATTTTTGAAATAAATAAAAATTACATTATTTCAGTCTTCTGTAACTCCTATAAGGGTTCAAAAGGTGACCCCACGGATCATAATTTTCAGATTGTACTCTTTAAGCTAAACCCATAACAGAAAACTGTTTAAAAATTCATTGAGAAATAAAATAGTTATGGGCAAAGGTCAGTTTTCAACTTTGGCCCTTAGAAATCCCTTATTTTTCAGAAATTCATTTTCAAACACTAATGGGGTTGAAACATTATCACAGTCATTATATCACTAAATTTTCACAAGAATATCTTGATTACTTTAAGAGATATCGTGAAATATGCAATTTTCCACGTAACATGGGAACTCCCATAGACAAATTTAGAGATTCATAAAACCGGAAGTACTTGTCATATGCATACCAAACTTGAAATCTAAAGAGTATGTAAGCTCCCCAACAGATGTTCAAAGGGAGATAACTCTTACTTCATCATATTTGAAATACAGAAAAATTTTATTATTTCAGTCCTCCGTAAATCCTATAAGGGGTCAAAAAGTGACCCCACGGACCATAATTTTTAGATTGTACTCTTTGATCTGAACCCAGAATAGAAAACTGTTTAAAAATTCGTTGAGAAATAAAAAAGTTACAGGAAAAAGTATGTTTTCAATGTTGGCCCCTAGAAATCCCTTATTTTTCAGAATCTCCTATTCATGTTCTAATGAGGTCGGTACCGTATCAAAATCATTCTACACTTAAAATCTCCCAAGAATATCTTGATTATTTTAAGAGAAAACGGGCCACGACTGATTTCAATTTAACCTAGAAACTCCCATAGACAATTTTCAAAGACCCCTAAAACCGGAAGTTCGGCTTGAATCGATATGAAACTTACAGTATATGTTCTACATTTTAGTCTTAATGTATTTCATTGCTCAAAATAATTTTGAAACCTTAATTGTGACTTTTAAAAATTTCATCCCCCCTTTTTTCAATGTTTGAAGTCTTATATCTCAAAAAGTAGCTATGGTCAAAAATCACCGTCGCTTACTTTTTTGTAGGTATTGATCTCTAGAATTTATATCTTGAATTTGAGAGTCTAGTCATTAAAAATGAGAAAGATTTTAGCTTCTTTAGAAATTTTAGTTTTTCTTTAGTAGAAACCGGAAGTGAGTAAACCGGAAGTTCAAAACATTACATACGGGAGACATTTACGTAAGGTTTTCTATGATTATAAAACAAAATCCCTATTTTCAAAGGTACTCCTTAAACGCTGAACGAAAAAAGTGTTAAGCATAATAATAATAACTAGACCTTTTTTGTCGTTCAACAAAAACGGAGGGCTTTTCGGCGCTTAAAATCACAAGGACCTTAAAGAGCGATAACTCTAACAAAATAAAAAACATAAAAAAAATAATCAAATCGGATCAAGTCTTCAGGATCTTATAGAAATGGAAACCTAAAGAGTATGTAATTCTCACTAGAGCTCTGCAAAGGGGGATAACTCTTACAATGTTATTTCGAAAATTACTAAAAGTTACTATATTTCTGGTGTCTAAAACACCTATAAAGGGTCAAAAAGTGACCCACGGACCATAATTTTTAAACTGAACCCTTTATGCTGAACTCAGAATCGAAAACTGTTTAAAAATTCATTGAGAAATGAAAAAGTTACATTGGAAAAACTGTTTTCAATGTTAGCCCCTTGAAATCCATTATTTTTCAGAATTTCATTTTCAGACCCTAATGGGGTTGAAAAAATATCACAGTCATTATATCACTCATTTTTAGAAGAATATCTTATTTAGTTTAGGAGATATCGTGACATGTGCATTTTTCCATTTAACATGGGAACTCCCATAGACAAATTTAGAGATTCATAAAACCGGAAGTACTTGTCATATGTATACCAAACTTGAAACCTAAAGAGTATGTAAGCATGTCAACAGATGTGCAAAGGGGGATATAACTCTTACTTCATCATATTTTAAATAGATAAAAATTTCATTATTTCAGTCCTCTGTAACTCCTATAAGGGGTCAAAAAGTGACCCCACGGACCATAATTTTTAGATTGTACTCTTTAAGCTAAACCCAGAAAAGAAAACTGTTCAAAAATTCATTAAGAATTAAAAAAGTTATGGGCAAAGGTCAGTTTTCAACTTTGGCCCCTAGAATTCCCTTATTTTCCAGAAATTCTTTTCAAGCTCTAATGGGTTTGACACAACATCACAGTCATTATATCACTCAATTTTCACAAGAATATCTTGATTACTTTAAGAGATATCGTGAAATATGCAATTTTCCATTTAACATGAGAACTCCCATAGACAAATTTAGAGATTCATAAAACCGGTAGTACTTGTCATATGCATACAAAACTTGAAAC
>NW_026890070.1:0-2791 GCF_033153115.1 Saccostrea echinata
GAGTGGATTTTTTTTTTGTTTGCAAGAGAATTTATACTGTTTACCATAATAAGAATTTAACTGCATTTTATTGCACTGCACTGCAATGCAATGTCAATCAACAAAATGAAGTCCATTTTTGTTTTACATTATGGTATTGAAAATAAGGTGTAAATCAACATATTTTCTAATAATTTTTTTATTTTTAAAAAAGTTTTGAAAAAAAAGGACTAGATGGAATATTTTCATTCACATTTTCTTATATGATTCTTCTCTTTCATATGAATCTAAATTAACAATGCAGTAATAATGTCGAAGGATTGTTGGACAATTTTTTTCATTGCTGTTTATTATTTTATGCAACGCCTAGTTTGGGTATATGAAAGATTGAAAAAGAGAGAAATCTCATGTTTGACTGATGAGTGTAAATTTTGAGAGTGATGCAGATAAGCACCAGGAAGGATAAACAGAATATATTCTGATAACAGTACTTAGAACTAAGTTCTCATCAAAGAACAGTTACTTTTGTTGATTTTTTTTTTATTGAAAGACTGATATGGATATATGCGAAACATCCCGAGGAAAATTGGAGTGTCGAGTGAAGTTCTTTAATTGCAAGCTAATTAATTTTGCTTTTAAATAAAAATATAACTGTCCTACAATACATTGCATTGTAATGCTTGGTGTACTGTCTAATTAAAACATACTTGGTCAATTTTTATTATTAGGCAAAACAGTGAAAAAATATAAACTTTCCTGTTTGACTGATGAGTGAATATTTTGAGACTCAAACAAAGCGCCGATGACTTTGTAGAACAATCAAAGACGCTTTTCGATACTGCTTAGCAGTACTTGTTTAGTGAGATAAGCTCACACTAAGTCCTTTACACGCGACGTTACCGTTATTTACTCAGACTTTAACACATGGTCATTTGTGAATGTCTGCCTAACGTCTTATATATAGTATACAAGCCTGTTACTCGTTAGCATTGCTTAAACATTTACATAAGATAAAGCAGAAATCAATGATCGTTTTGTCTACGTTGTTCAAAGGGACATAATTTGAGTTATCGAACTTTGAAACAAAACTTACATTATGCAAATTTCCAAAGAAACATTCAATCACAAGGACAAATTGTATATAAAAGCTGTCTTTGAAGGGTGGATGGTGGGGAATATTTCTAATACATTGACAAGTAAAATAATTGTATTCGTTTAAATACAAGTAGAATTGCACCATACTGCACTCTGTTGCAATACAATGCGATACATTGTGATGCCTGCCAAATTGTGCAATCAAAATTAACTTAGTCAATTTTTTTTCTTAATTGAATTTAAAAACTGATTGAATACACATACTTTTTTTTTCTTTTTATGCTTTGAAAAAAAAAAAGGTTTCAAAAATAGACTAGAGAACATTTCTTTTATTCTCAGATTCTTAAATATTTGTTTTCTTTGATATGAATCAAAATTAACAATCAGTAATTAAGTCGAAGGACTTTCGCAAAGTTACGTGTTGCTGTTTTTTTTATCGAATGACTAGTTTGGGTATGCACAAGTAGAATTGCACCATACTGCACACTGTTGCAATACAATGCGATACATTGTGATGCCTGCCAAATTGTCCAATCAAAATTAAATTAGTCAATTTTTTTTCTTAATTGAATTTAAAAACTGATTGAATACACACACTTTTTTTTCATTTCATGCTTCGAAAAAAAAGAGTTTCAAAGAAAAGAGCTAGACTTAAGAGAGCGTTTCTTTTATTCTCATATTCTGAAATATTTTGTTTTCTTTGATATGAATCAAAATTAAAAATCAGTAATTAAGTCGAAGGACTTTCGCAAAGTTACTTGTTGCTGTTTCTTTTTTTTATCGAATGATTCATTTGGGTATACGCAAAAGATCCAAAAGAAATGAACACTTCTCTTTGACTGATGAGTGGATTTTTTTTTTGTTTGCAAGAGAATTTATACTGTTTACCATAATAAGAATTTAACTGCATTTTATTGCACTGCACTGCAATGCAATGTCAATCAACAAAATGAAGTCCATTTTTGTTTTACATTATGGTATTGAAAATAAGGTGTAAATCAACATATTTTCTAATAATTTTTTTATTTTTAAAAAAGTTTTGAAAAAAAGGACTAGATGGAATATTTTCATTCACATTTTCTTATATGATTCTTCTCTTTCATATGAATCTAAATTAACAATGCAGTAATAATGTCGAAGGATTGTTGGACAATTTTTTTCATTGCTGTTTATTATTTTATGCAACGCCTAGTTTGGGTATATGAAAGATTGAAAAAGAGAGAAATCTCATGTTTGACTGATGAGTGTAAATTTTGAGAGTGATGCAGATAAGCACCAGGAAGGATAAACAGAATATATTCTGATAACAGTACTTAGAACTAAGTTCTCATCAAAGAACAGTTACTTTTGTTGATTTTTTTTTTATTGAAAGACTGATATGGATATATGCGAAACATCCCGAGGAAAATTGGAGTGTCGAGTGAAGTTCTTTAATTGCAAGCTAATTAATTTTGCTTTTAAATAAAAATATAACTGTCCTACAATACATTGCATTGTAATGCTTGGTGTACTGTCTAATTAAAACATACTTGGTCAATTTTTATTATTAGGCAAAACAGTGAAAAAATATAAACTTTCCTGTTTGACTGATGAGTGAATATTTTGAGACTCAAACAAAGCGCCGATGACTTTGTAGAACAATCAAAGACGCTTTTCGATACTGCTTAGCAGTACTTGTTTAGTGAGATAAGCTCACACTAAGTCCTTTACACGCGAC
>NW_026890071.1:0-10170 GCF_033153115.1 Saccostrea echinata
CCCTCAATCCTTCTTTCTGAAATGACCAAAAACTGCTCAGAAGGGGTGGCAAATTGACGCCAAATTGAAAGGTCCGTATCTCTCTTCGTTTTCATGCGATTTTCAAACTCTTGGTGTCATTGAAAAGGTCTTGGCAAGTTCGGTCAACAACGCGAAGATGGTTATTAAAGGTTAAAGACGGAAAAAGTTGCGAGGGTTGAAAGATGTATGTCTCAGCAGCGTGGGTACACCTTGGCAATATTTGCTCTGGAAAGCCTCGCGAAAAGTCGTAAATCCTTCTGACCGTTATGGCTATGGATAGACGTTGTCAAGAGCTTTCTGACAAGCCCAAGAACTTGAAAATCCATAAGGAAATAAAGATCTTCTGCCGTTTGCAAGCATATGAAGAAAATCGCTCGTTATTCTACTTTTTGCTCTCTGGAACGACAAGTTCATGACATCAGCGTAAAGAGCTCTTCAAGACCTTTCCAACGACACCAAGATCGTTGACATCGGAGCAGTCTGTCAAAAGATATGAGCAAAAAGCAAAAAGTAAGTGTTTGCAGGGGTTAAAGTCAGGATTAGTGGGGGTTAGGGTTAGGGTTAATGGGGGTTAGGGTTAATGGGGGTTAGGGTTAGTGGGGGTTGGGGTTAGTGGGGTTAGGGTTAGTGGGGGTTAGCGGGGTTAGTGGGGTTAGCGGGGTTAGTGGGGTTAGCGGGGTTAGTGGGGTTAGGGTTAGGGTTAGGGTTAGTGGGGTTAGTGGGGTTAGCGGGGTTAGTGGGGTTAGCGGGGTTAGTGGGGTTAGGGTTAGTGGGGGTTAGGGTTAGGGTTAATTGGGGTTAGGGTATAGGTACAAAACGAAGATGAACTATCTAGGTCATGAACTATCTAGGTCAAATGAAAGTGAAAGTGAAAGTCATGGATAGAAGTAATAGTAAAGGAAATAGTGGAATTTTCCGAAGCTCATAACTTTCTTATTTATCGTCGGATTAAGACGAGTTTGGTGTCGTTGGAAAGCTAAGAAAACGGACAAGACGACTAAGTCAGAAGCGTAAAACCCAGGTGCCAGGAAAAGGGAGAAAAAGTGGCTTCTTATTTACACCAAAGATTGTGCTTAGAAATGGACAAATTGAGAAATTTTGACCATTTTCAACCTCCCATATCTGGAGAATGGCATGCAATCGACACACCGCACTTATGTCAGTGATACACCCCGATAGGGACTCCTAGAAGCTGCAAAGAGTTAGTAGAAATACTTTCTCCCTCAAAAGATAGTATAGACTGAACATGCGGAAGATGTACAAAAGTCTTAGAAAATGTGAGACAGGGGTTGGACGGTTCTTTGTGGTCAGCTCCAGGCAACCTGAACGTTGCTGAGGAGGTCTCAGTGAGTACCTTTCAAGTGCCCAGGAAACTGGTTATGCTCGGAGACGAGGTAAACTTGCGTTCCGCGCTAAGTTCTCTTTGGGCTTATATCTGGAAAAGGGTGAGAGATAGAGGCCCTAAAGTCAGTACATTAAAGATTAAGAAGACTTCAAGGAATCCACATACCAAAGCTCAGCCTCAGTGCTCCAAGGGCATGCAACCTATGGGCATTTGAAGAAAATGTGCTGTAATTCCAGTTGGACAGGAAGACGACGTCGGCGGAAGTCGAAAATTTGGGACGAAAGGGAGCTTCTCTTCCCATGAAAGGTCAAGTAGGTCTTGAAATACTTCCCTCAATCCTTCTTTCTGAAATGACCAAAAACTGCTCAGAAGGGGTGGCAAATTGACGCCAAATTGAAAGGTCCGTATCTCTCTTCGTTTTCATGCGATTTTCAAACTCTTGGTGTCATTGAAAAGGTCTTGGCAAGTTCGGTCAACAACGCGAAGATGGTTATTAAAGGTTAAAGACGGAAAAAGTTGCGAGGGTTGAAAGATGTATGTCTCAGCAGCGTGGGTACACCTTGGCAATATTTGCTCTGGAAAGCCTCGCGAAAAGTCGTAAATCCTTCTGACCGTTATGGCTATGGATAGACGTTGTCAAGAGCTTTCTGACAAGCCCAAGAACTTGAAAATCCATAAGGAAATAAAGATCTTCTGCCGTTTGCAAGCATATGAAGAAAATCGCTCGTTATTCTACTTTTTGCTCTCTGGAACGACAAGTTCATGACATCAGCGTAAAGAGCTCTTCAAGACCTTTCCAACGACACCAAGATCGTTGACATCGGAGCAGTCTGTCAAAAGATATGAGCAAAAAGCAAAAAGTAAGTGTTTGCAGGGGTTAAAGTCAGGATTAGTGGGGGTTAGGGTTAGGGTTAATGGGGGTTAGGGTTAATGGGGGTTAGGGTTAGTGGGGGTTGGGGTTAGTGGGGTTAGGGTTAGTGGGGGTTAGCGGGGTTAGTGGGGTTAGCGGGGTTAGTGGGGTTAGCGGGGTTAGTGGGGTTAGGGTTAGGGTTAGGGTTAGTGGGGTTAGTGGGGTTAGCGGGGTTAGTGGGGTTAGCGGGGTTAGTGGGGTTAGGGTTAGTGGGGGTTAGGGTTAGGGTTAATTGGGGTTAGGGTATAGGTACAAAACGAAGATGAACTATCTAGGTCATGAACTATCTAGGTCAAATGAAAGTGAAAGTGAAAGTCATGGATAGAAGTAATAGTAAAGGAAATAGTGGAATTTTCCGAAGCTCATAACTTTCTTATTTATCGTCGGATTAAGACGAGTTTGGTGTCGTTGGAAAGCTAAGAAAACGGACAAGACGACTAAGTCAGAAGCGTAAAACCCAGGTGCCAGGAAAAGGGAGAAAAAGTGGCTTCTTATTTACACCAAAGATTGTGCTTAGAAATGGACAAATTGAGAAATTTTGACCATTTTCAACCTCCCATATCTGGAGAATGGCATGCAATCGACACACCGCACTTATGTCAGTGATACACCCCGATAGGGACTCCTAGAAGCTGCAAAGAGTTAGTAGAAATACTTTCTCCCTCAAAAGATAGTATAGACTGAACATGCGGAAGATGTACAAAAGTCTTAGAAAATGTGAGACAGGGGTTGGACGGTTCTTTGTGGTCAGCTCCAGGCAACCTGAACGTTGCTGAGGAGGTCTCAGTGAGTACCTTTCAAGTGCCCAGGAAACTGGTTATGCTCGGAGACGAGGTAAACTTGCGTTCCGCGCTAAGTTCTCTTTGGGCTTATATCTGGAAAAGGGTGAGAGATAGAGGCCCTAAAGTCAGTACATTAAAGATTAAGAAGACTTCAAGGAATCCACATACCAAAGCTCAGCCTCAGTGCTCCAAGGGCATGCAACCTATGGGCATTTGAAGAAAATGTGCTGTAATTCCAGTTGGACAGGAAGACGACGTCGGCGGAAGTCGAAAATTTGGGACGAAAGGGAGCTTCTCTTCCCATGAAAGGTCAAGTAGGTCTTGAAATACTTCCCTCAATCCTTCTTTCTGAAATGACCAAAAACTGCTCAGAAGGGGTGGCAAATTGACGCCAAATTGAAAGGTCCGTATCTCTCTTCGTTTTCATGCGATTTTCAAACTCTTGGTGTCATTGAAAAGGTCTTGGCAAGTTCGGTCAACAACGCGAAGATGGTTATTAAAGGTTAAAGACGGAAAAAGTTGCGAGGGTTGAAAGATGTATGTCTCAGCAGCGTGGGTACACCTTGGCAATATTTGCTCTGGAAAGCCTCGCGAAAAGTCGTAAATCCTTCTGACCGTTATGGCTATGGATAGACGTTGTCAAGAGCTTTCTGACAAGCCCAAGAACTTGAAAATCCATAAGGAAATAAAGATCTTCTGCCGTTTGCAAGCATATGAAGAAAATCGCTCGTTATTCTACTTTTTGCTCTCTGGAACGACAAGTTCATGACATCAGCGTAAAGAGCTCTTCAAGACCTTTCCAACGACACCAAGATCGTTGACATCGGAGCAGTCTGTCAAAAGATATGAGCAAAAAGCAAAAAGTAAGTGTTTGCAGGGGTTAAAGTCAGGATTAGTGGGGGTTAGGGTTAGGGTTAATGGGGGTTAGGGTTAATGGGGGTTAGGGTTAGTGGGGGTTGGGGTTAGTGGGGTTAGGGTTAGTGGGGGTTAGCGGGGTTAGTGGGGTTAGCGGGGTTAGTGGGGTTAGCGGGGTTAGTGGGGTTAGGGTTAGGGTTAGGGTTAGTGGGGTTAGTGGGGTTAGCGGGGTTAGTGGGGTTAGCGGGGTTAGTGGGGTTAGGGTTAGTGGGGGTTAGGGTTAGGGTTAATTGGGGTTAGGGTATAGGTACAAAACGAAGATGAACTATCTAGGTCATGAACTATCTAGGTCAAATGAAAGTGAAAGTGAAAGTCATGGATAGAAGTAATAGTAAAGGAAATAGTGGAATTTTCCGAAGCTCATAACTTTCTTATTTATCGTCGGATTAAGACGAGTTTGGTGTCGTTGGAAAGCTAAGAAAACGGACAAGACGACTAAGTCAGAAGCGTAAAACCCAGGTGCCAGGAAAAGGGAGAAAAAGTGGCTTCTTATTTACACCAAAGATTGTGCTTAGAAATGGACAAATTGAGAAATTTTGACCATTTTCAACCTCCCATATCTGGAGAATGGCATGCAATCGACACACCGCACTTATGTCAGTGATACACCCCGATAGGGACTCCTAGAAGCTGCAAAGAGTTAGTAGAAATACTTTCTCCCTCAAAAGATAGTATAGACTGAACATGCGGAAGATGTACAAAAGTCTTAGAAAATGTGAGACAGGGGTTGGACGGTTCTTTGTGGTCAGCTCCAGGCAACCTGAACGTTGCTGAGGAGGTCTCAGTGAGTACCTTTCAAGTGCCCAGGAAACTGGTTATGCTCGGAGACGAGGTAAACTTGCGTTCCGCGCTAAGTTCTCTTTGGGCTTATATCTGGAAAAGGGTGAGAGATAGAGGCCCTAAAGTCAGTACATTAAAGATTAAGAAGACTTCAAGGAATCCACATACCAAAGCTCAGCCTCAGTGCTCCAAGGGCATGCAACCTATGGGCATTTGAAGAAAATGTGCTGTAATTCCAGTTGGACAGGAAGACGACGTCGGCGGAAGTCGAAAATTTGGGACGAAAGGGAGCTTCTCTTCCCATGAAAGGTCAAGTAGGTCTTGAAATACTTCCCTCAATCCTTCTTTCTGAAATGACCAAAAACTGCTCAGAAGGGGTGGCAAATTGACGCCAAATTGAAAGGTCCGTATCTCTCTTCGTTTTCATGCGATTTTCAAACTCTTGGTGTCATTGAAAAGGTCTTGGCAAGTTCGGTCAACAACGCGAAGATGGTTATTAAAGGTTAAAGACGGAAAAAGTTGCGAGGGTTGAAAGATGTATGTCTCAGCAGCGTGGGTACACCTTGGCAATATTTGCTCTGGAAAGCCTCGCGAAAAGTCGTAAATCCTTCTGACCGTTATGGCTATGGATAGACGTTGTCAAGAGCTTTCTGACAAGCCCAAGAACTTGAAAATCCATAAGGAAATAAAGATCTTCTGCCGTTTGCAAGCATATGAAGAAAATCGCTCGTTATTCTACTTTTTGCTCTCTGGAACGACAAGTTCATGACATCAGCGTAAAGAGCTCTTCAAGACCTTTCCAACGACACCAAGATCGTTGACATCGGAGCAGTCTGTCAAAAGATATGAGCAAAAAGCAAAAAGTAAGTGTTTGCAGGGGTTAAAGTCAGGATTAGTGGGGGTTAGGGTTAGGGTTAATGGGGGTTAGGGTTAATGGGGGTTAGGGTTAGTGGGGGTTGGGGTTAGTGGGGTTAGGGTTAGTGGGGGTTAGCGGGGTTAGTGGGGTTAGCGGGGTTAGTGGGGTTAGCGGGGTTAGTGGGGTTAGGGTTAGGGTTAGGGTTAGTGGGGTTAGTGGGGTTAGCGGGGTTAGTGGGGTTAGCGGGGTTAGTGGGGTTAGGGTTAGTGGGGGTTAGGGTTAGGGTTAATTGGGGTTAGGGTATAGGTACAAAACGAAGATGAACTATCTAGGTCATGAACTATCTAGGTCAAATGAAAGTGAAAGTGAAAGTCATGGATAGAAGTAATAGTAAAGGAAATAGTGGAATTTTCCGAAGCTCATAACTTTCTTATTTATCGTCGGATTAAGACGAGTTTGGTGTCGTTGGAAAGCTAAGAAAACGGACAAGACGACTAAGTCAGAAGCGTAAAACCCAGGTGCCAGGAAAAGGGAGAAAAAGTGGCTTCTTATTTACACCAAAGATTGTGCTTAGAAATGGACAAATTGAGAAATTTTGACCATTTTCAACCTCCCATATCTGGAGAATGGCATGCAATCGACACACCGCACTTATGTCAGTGATACACCCCGATAGGGACTCCTAGAAGCTGCAAAGAGTTAGTAGAAATACTTTCTCCCTCAAAAGATAGTATAGACTGAACATGCGGAAGATGTACAAAAGTCTTAGAAAATGTGAGACAGGGGTTGGACGGTTCTTTGTGGTCAGCTCCAGGCAACCTGAACGTTGCTGAGGAGGTCTCAGTGAGTACCTTTCAAGTGCCCAGGAAACTGGTTATGCTCGGAGACGAGGTAAACTTGCGTTCCGCGCTAAGTTCTCTTTGGGCTTATATCTGGAAAAGGGTGAGAGATAGAGGCCCTAAAGTCAGTACATTAAAGATTAAGAAGACTTCAAGGAATCCACATACCAAAGCTCAGCCTCAGTGCTCCAAGGGCATGCAACCTATGGGCATTTGAAGAAAATGTGCTGTAATTCCAGTTGGACAGGAAGACGACGTCGGCGGAAGTCGAAAATTTGGGACGAAAGGGAGCTTCTCTTCCCATGAAAGGTCAAGTAGGTCTTGAAATACTTCCCTCAATCCTTCTTTCTGAAATGACCAAAAACTGCTCAGAAGGGGTGGCAAATTGACGCCAAATTGAAAGGTCCGTATCTCTCTTCGTTTTCATGCGATTTTCAAACTCTTGGTGTCATTGAAAAGGTCTTGGCAAGTTCGGTCAACAACGCGAAGATGGTTATTAAAGGTTAAAGACGGAAAAAGTTGCGAGGGTTGAAAGATGTATGTCTCAGCAGCGTGGGTACACCTTGGCAATATTTGCTCTGGAAAGCCTCGCGAAAAGTCGTAAATCCTTCTGACCGTTATGGCTATGGATAGACGTTGTCAAGAGCTTTCTGACAAGCCCAAGAACTTGAAAATCCATAAGGAAATAAAGATCTTCTGCCGTTTGCAAGCATATGAAGAAAATCGCTCGTTATTCTACTTTTTGCTCTCTGGAACGACAAGTTCATGACATCAGCGTAAAGAGCTCTTCAAGACCTTTCCAACGACACCAAGATCGTTGACATCGGAGCAGTCTGTCAAAAGATATGAGCAAAAAGCAAAAAGTAAGTGTTTGCAGGGGTTAAAGTCAGGATTAGTGGGGGTTAGGGTTAGGGTTAATGGGGGTTAGGGTTAATGGGGGTTAGGGTTAGTGGGGGTTGGGGTTAGTGGGGTTAGGGTTAGTGGGGGTTAGCGGGGTTAGTGGGGTTAGCGGGGTTAGTGGGGTTAGCGGGGTTAGTGGGGTTAGGGTTAGGGTTAGGGTTAGTGGGGTTAGTGGGGTTAGCGGGGTTAGTGGGGTTAGCGGGGTTAGTGGGGTTAGGGTTAGTGGGGGTTAGGGTTAGGGTTAATTGGGGTTAGGGTATAGGTACAAAACGAAGATGAACTATCTAGGTCATGAACTATCTAGGTCAAATGAAAGTGAAAGTGAAAGTCATGGATAGAAGTAATAGTAAAGGAAATAGTGGAATTTTCCGAAGCTCATAACTTTCTTATTTATCGTCGGATTAAGACGAGTTTGGTGTCGTTGGAAAGCTAAGAAAACGGACAAGACGACTAAGTCAGAAGCGTAAAACCCAGGTGCCAGGAAAAGGGAGAAAAAGTGGCTTCTTATTTACACCAAAGATTGTGCTTAGAAATGGACAAATTGAGAAATTTTGACCATTTTCAACCTCCCATATCTGGAGAATGGCATGCAATCGACACACCGCACTTATGTCAGTGATACACCCCGATAGGGACTCCTAGAAGCTGCAAAGAGTTAGTAGAAATACTTTCTCCCTCAAAAGATAGTATAGACTGAACATGCGGAAGATGTACAAAAGTCTTAGAAAATGTGAGACAGGGGTTGGACGGTTCTTTGTGGTCAGCTCCAGGCAACCTGAACGTTGCTGAGGAGGTCTCAGTGAGTACCTTTCAAGTGCCCAGGAAACTGGTTATGCTCGGAGACGAGGTAAACTTGCGTTCCGCGCTAAGTTCTCTTTGGGCTTATATCTGGAAAAGGGTGAGAGATAGAGGCCCTAAAGTCAGTACATTAAAGATTAAGAAGACTTCAAGGAATCCACATACCAAAGCTCAGCCTCAGTGCTCCAAGGGCATGCAACCTATGGGCATTTGAAGAAAATGTGCTGTAATTCCAGTTGGACAGGAAGACGACGTCGGCGGAAGTCGAAAATTTGGGACGAAAGGGAGCTTCTCTTCCCATGAAAGGTCAAGTAGGTCTTGAAATACTTCCCTCAATCCTTCTTTCTGAAATGACCAAAAACTGCTCAGAAGGGGTGGCAAATTGACGCCAAATTGAAAGGTCCGTATCTCTCTTCGTTTTCATGCGATTTTCAAACTCTTGGTGTCATTGAAAAGGTCTTGGCAAGTTCGGTCAACAACGCGAAGATGGTTATTAAAGGTTAAAGACGGAAAAAGTTGCGAGGGTTGAAAGATGTATGTCTGAGCAGCGTGGGTACACCTTGGCAATATTTGCTCTGGAAAGCCTCGCGAAAAGTCGTAAATCCTTCTGACCGTTATGGCTATGGATAGACGTTGTCAAGAGCTTTCTGACAAGCCCAAGAACTTGAAAATCCATAAGGAAATAAAGATCTTCTGCCGTTTGCAAGCATATGAAGAAAATCGCTCGTTATTCTACTTTTTGCTCTCTGGAACGACAAGTTCATGACATCAGCGTAAAGAGCTCTTCAAGACCTTTCCAACGACACCAAGATCGTTGACATCGGAGCAGTCTGTCAAAAGATATGAGCAAAAAGCAAAAAGTAAGTGTTTGCAGGGGTTAAAGTCAGGATTAGTGGGGGTTAGGGTTAGGGTTAATGGGGGTTAGGGTTAATGGGGGTTAGGGTTAGTGGGGGTTGGGGTTAGTGGGGTTAGGGTTAGTGGGGGTTAGCGGGGTTAGTGGGGTTAGCGGGGTTAGTGGGGTTAGCGGGGTTAGTGGGGTTAGGGTTAGGGTTAGGGTTAGTGGGGTTAGTGGGGTTAGCGGGGTTAGTGGGGTTAGCGGGGTTAGTGGGGTTAGGGTTAGTGGGGGTTAGGGTTAGGGTTAATTGGGGTTAGGGTATAGGTACAAAACGAAGATGAACTATCTAGGTCATGAACTATCTAGGTCAAATGAAAGTGAAAGTGAAAGTCATGGATAGAAGTAATAGTAAAGGAAATAGTGGAATTTTCCGAAGCTCATAACTTTCTTATTTATCGTCGGATTAAGACGAGTTTGGTGTCGTTGGAAAGCTAAGAAAACGGACAAGACGACTAAGTCAGAAGCGTAAAACCCAGGTGCCAGGAAAAGGGAGAAAAAGTGGCTTCTTATTTACACCAAAGATTGTGCTTAGAAATGGACAAATTGAGAAATTTTGACCATTTTCAACCTCCCATATCTGGAGAATGGCATGCAATCGACACACCGCACTTATGTCAGTGATACACCCCGATAGGGACTCCTAGAAGCTGCAAAGAGTTAGTAGAAATACTTTCTCCCTCAAAAGATAGTATAGACTGAACATGCGGAAGATGTACAAAAGTCTTAGAAAATGTGAGACAGGGGTTGGACGGTTCTTTGTGGTCAGCTCCAGGCAACCTGAACGTTGCTGAGGAGGTCTCAGTGAGTACCTTTCAAGTGCCCAGGAAACTGGTTATGCTCGGAGACGAGGTAAACTTGCGTTCCGCGCTAAGTTCTCTTTGGGCTTATATCTGGAAAAGGGTGAGAGATAGAGGCCCTAAAGTCAGTACATTAAAGATTAAGAAGACTTCAAGGAATCCACATACCAAAGCTCAGCCTCAGTGCTCCAAGGGCATGCAACCTATGGGCATTTGAAGAAAATGTGCTGTAATTCCAGTTGGACAGGAAGACGACGTCGGCGGAAGTCGAAAATTTGGGACGAAAGGGAGCTTCTCTTCCCATGAAAGGTCAAGTAGGTCTTGAAATACTT